>NW_028318031.1:4655000-4955000 GCF_062004578.1 Staurois parvus | reverse complement strand
TGGTGGTGGGAAGGGGTTAATACTAAAAACAGGTAACTAGGATGCCCAAACTTCTTTTGTTTTGATTTTTCTGGGGTACTTTAGCCTGGTGATTGCTTTCTTTTTTAACAATTAAACAAAAAAAAAAATAAAACCAAATAATTTAAACATATTCAGAATTTCTATTAGCAAAGACATGTAGCAGGATACATTTTGGCCTAAATTTATGATGAAATCTAAATTTTTTTTACTGGACATGGTTAATAGCAAAAAGTAAAAAATAATGTTTATTTCTCAAAATTGTTTGTCTTTTTTTGTTTAGAGTGTAAAAAATAACACAACACACAGGCAATCAAATACCACTGAAAGAAAGCTCTATTTGTAGGAAAAAACGGCGAAATTTTATTTGGGTGCAGCATTGCATGACTGAGCAGTTGTCAGTTAAAGTAAAGCAGTGCTGTATCGCAAGAAATGGCCTGGTCAGGAAGGGGGGTAGATTCTCTGGAGGGAAAGTGAAAGCAAAAGATAATCCAACATTTTGAGTTGTCCACAGCAAAGTAATAGAGGGGAAATGTTCCAATGGGGTTACTAGTTCTGGTGACCTGGGGGTCCTTAAGGAATTCCCTTAATTTGCATGGATTTTCTCTCACTTTCCATTTGGCTATGGGGCAGGAAATGAAGGGAAATCTCCCCAATAGGATGAAGGGGGAGAAAAAAAATCTGACAGGGTTTATAACCTTCCTTTACTCGATAAAAAAAGTTTTGCCTATAGCTCTACTTTAATGATTGCATTTAGACCTAGAATGTCATTGGGTTTGTAACATAATTTTGTTTTTAAATACGTAGGTGGATTTGTACTCATACAGTTCACAAGAGCTCCTTTATCAGTTCCCCTTCTTATTGTCCCCTTCTTCTTAGTGTCTCTGTCTGCCTCCTGTTTTATATTCTACTAAACGTGAACTATTTATAAAATACTTAAAGTACTGTATAGCAGGCACCATAAAGTTCCTGCTCCTATTTTTGGCCATCTGGCTCGCCAGTCCCTATGAAGCTCCTGATAATTGTTTGGAAAAGTTAATCTTTGCAAAGATCAAGGTCTCACTCATGCCCCACCTGTATGGCATAACTATTTCAGCAATCCGCAACCTTTTCTACATCATGAGGTTTATTTACTAAACATGGAGAGCGCAAAATCAGGCTCACTGCTGCATAGAAGTCAATCAGCTTCTAACCTCAGCTTGTTCAATTAAGCTTTTGCAATAAAACCTGAAAGCTGATTGGTTTCTATGCAAAAGTGAGCCTGATTTTGCACTCTCCAACTTTAGCAAATAAATCCCTATGTGTCAATTTACAGGCATTAAGCAACTGTTGTGACGGTGAAGAATAGTGTGCCCTAGGTGTCTGACCAGTCCCAATTCCTGTACCTTCAGACTTCAGATGAACCTCAATTCCTGTACATTCAGACCTCAGATCAGACCCATTCTTGAACTATCAGACCTCAGGTCAGCCCCAATTTCTGAACCTTTAGATCTAAAATCAGCCTAATTGCAGCCTTAATTCATGCATTATCAGAACTGCAGGAGCATTATATTCATAAAAGCAATCAAAATACCTTCTGCTCTCAAGTATATAAAGGATATTAGAAGTGAGCAATTATGAAAGTACAACTAAAGCCAAAACCTTTTTTTTTAGTTTGCAGAGGGGTTGAAATGGGAACTGTGACTGACAAAAGGAAACTAGGTCTGGAGGAAGAGTAATGTTTAAGGCATAGGATTTGGAATGTTTAATTTTGAGGTTCGAGATATATTGAAAAAAGGGAAAATCCTCAAGTAGGTTGGGCAAGGTGATCCGGGGCTTCTTCAAAAACAAAAGAATGTCATCTGCGTAGGCAGCATGTTTGTATTCCTTGTTCACCACAGAAATACCCTTGATATCTGGGTTTAAGCGGAGTTTGTGTAACAATGGTTCTAGTGATATCACAAAAAGAAGCGGGAATAGGGGGCAACCTTGGCGCGTACCATTCCCAAGAGGGAATGGATAATATAGATGCCCATTCACATGGACCTGAGCCATTGGACCAGAATACAGTGCCATAATGAAATTGAGCATGGTGTCCCCTAAACCAATCGCCTGTAGGGATGCCTTTAAGTAATCCCAGGACACCCTATCAAAAGCCTTCTCGGCATCTAGGGAAAGAATAAATCCTGGACTGCGAGAATTGTGAAGTCGGTGGAGAAGGTTAAGAGCCTTGATGGTGTTGTCCCTTGCTTCCCTTACCGGGGTGAAGCCCACTTGGTCAAGGTCAATCAGGGAGGGTAACAAGGGAAGGAGACGGTTGGCTAGGATCTTTGCATAGATTTTGATGTCTACGTTCAAAAGAGAGATAGGTCTATAATTGGTAACCAAAGTGACATCTTTACCTTCTTTGGGGATGACAGTGATATGAGCTTCCAGGAAGTGATGATGTTGCATGGAGGGTGAAGAGAAAGTGTTGAAGGCGGAGAGGAAGGGTCCACTCAAAATATCTGGAAACTCCTTGTAATATGCCACAGAAAGACCATCAGGACCCGGGCTTTTACCAGGTTTCATTTGCTGGATGGCTCAGGAGAGTTCCTCCGCCGTGATATGATGTTCCAAATTCTGAACAGTATCATCAGGTACAGTGGAAGGCTTATAGAGGCGAAGAAAGTCAGAGATTAGGGTGCCTCTAGGCTTATTGGCCTCAGAAGGGCGACGTTCTGGAGGGAGATTGTATAATGTTTTGTAGTATTACTTGAAGTGAGATGCTATATCCGCATTTGAGGTGGCCAAAGAGCCATCCGAGCCCCTAATCTTGTGAACCATTAAACTCAACTTTTTTGTCTGGAGGGATCTGGCTAAGAATCTCCCGCTTTTGTTAGCAAACTCATAAAAAAGTTTTTGCGACAAAATGAATCTGGGCTTAGCTGCCTTGCCTAGTTCGTTTAAGAGCTGTGTGAGGGTGTCCGTAAGATCAGATAAAGTCAAGGAGGCCTGATTATGTTTGTGCACCTTTTCCAGGAATTTAATGCAATCTAAGATTTGTTGTAAGCGAGTCTTTCTTTTTCTTTACGTTTTGTGGCCATAGCTATTAGGGTATTCACACCCCTCACATTAATAGACAGAACTTTCAGCGAAAGATGTCCTGACAGAGAGTTGAGAGAAGGCATGTCCGGGAGAGTAAAGGGAACGTAAAAGGATGGGAAAGGGGGTATGGGAAAGAGAGAGAAGAGAGGAAAGAAAAAAAAAGGGGGGGGGGGAAGAAGGGGGGGGGAGCGGAAGGAAAAGAAGAGAAATGAAAAGGAAGAGGGATATGAGGGAAGAAAAGAGAGAGAGAGAGAGAGAGAAATCCAGCAGTGGGGGTAGACCAGCTGACCCACCAAGATACGGGAAGGAGGAAAGAAGAACAAGAAAGAAGAAAGAAGAAGGGGTAGGAGGGAAATAGCAGAAAGAGGAACAAGGAATGAAAGGAGATGAGAGGCAGAGGACGAGGGAGTAAAGACAGCCAGAAAAAGTTCAGCGAGAGCTCTCAAAGCTCGCTGTGTGGGAAACGCGGTGGACTTAGATCCAAAATGAAAGAGTCTGCTGGGCCATGGACCTTAAAGAATGCAAGAATCGGGGAGGGAGGGTGAGCACAATTAGTTTGAATGAAGATATAGATGGGGGCACAACCGCCATCGTCCGACGTAATGGGTGAGGTAAGACGCAGCAACAAGCTTAGGGATATCAGAAGGAAAATGTAATAAATGTCATGAGGGCAAGGAAACCGAATATATATCATTAGGGCATATAGTGGGGGAAGCATTGTATGTAGGGAAATGAGAAAATGCACATCTAAGTGGAATGCAGTCGTAGCATGATCCTAAAGTTATGGGCAGAGTTGTGGTATCGTAGGTGTGCTGTGGTAGGGCCAGTGTGCGAGTCCATGCTGAAAATAAAACATCAGTGAAAGCCAGATGGAAAACCTGCATATCATTAAGATGAAAAGCAAATCGTATCATAATCTGTTTAGAGCAAAAACATTGCAACATCACAGAAACAGCAGGGCAACCATTCAAAAAAAAAGCAACCATAAAAGGAAACAATTGGGAAAAATGAGACATAGTGCACCATTTCTTTTTGGAACCCTAAGGTATCTCTCATCTGTCCTAACTCTTCTCTTCCCGGCTTCCTCTCAAAAACTCAAACCATCCATCTCCCACCCTGCTCCCGCAGGACTCCACGACATTCTAAAAATCAAGTAGCACCTCGTGTCTAAAAAGAAAAAATAGCGGTAGCTAGGCAAGGGGAGAGGACAGGACTGGGGGGAGCTCAGCAGAAACTCCGAATGATGGTTTCAAAACCTGTAAGCAGTAAAAGTGGTTTAGATGGGTGTTATGACATGAAGTGAAGGAGGGGGACGGACCCTGCAGGAAACAACACCTCGAGAGTGAAACAAGGTTATTCTTGATTTCAGACAGATATGTAACATAATAATAGTATGGAAATAACAGCCTGGGTACCGGATCACCTCCTCCCCCCAACCCAGTCTCCCCCCGCCATCCCACACTACCCGTGGAAAAGGTATAAAGGCGAGCTGGAGTATGAAGCCTCTCACAGTAAACTCTAATGAAGAACAGCAGGGATCACGGTCAGGGAAATACAGACAATATGTAATGGAGGGCATGGAATTCACCTCTGACCACTGCAAGATTATCAAAAGACCCCTGGGAGGCCATACAACCAAACAGGGGCCGGGCATAGAGGGTCTGGAGATCCATACTCTCCAGAGACTCTATGCAGTGGACAAATCAGCATATACATTACAAACAGGGCTAGAGAAAGACTGTAGGACCATCCCCCAGGCTTCCATCAGAGGTAGTGAAAATGCAGCAATAAAAAGGCTGGTGACATGGAGGGTGCCTGCGGAGGTACATCAGGACTGGCGATGAGGTGAATCTGGCAACATCTGCAGGGGCATCAAAAGACCTGGACCAGGGCGGATGGGTTAGAGAGCAGAAAATGAAAGGGTGAAGGTGTCCAGTTAAGGGGCTAAATAGGACCCAAGGTCCTACTGGCATGGTCCTGGAGTCGGATGGGAGGGATCCGGTAAGATCATAATCTGGATAAGTATTGCTGATGAGAGAAAGTCAGGGAAAAGATCGAAGAAAGGCCTTTAGGCATCATGGCGGGGTCTGCGATGTGCAGGAGAGGCCGTTGGGCTGTTGTTGGTGGTGGAACCTCTGGCAGGAAGTCTCAGAGGAGTGGAAGGGACTGATCGGCGGCGGCGGAGATGGGGACCTTGCCAATCCGTGTCACTTGGTACTCGACCAGATTCAGTAGCATTTGGATGACGCAAAGATCTGTACCAATCTGGAAGCTCAACTAGAGGAATGTCCAGTGTGGAACAGAAGCTGGGAAGATCCTCTGGAACTCACAGGTAGGCTGTGCGTCCCTGAGCTTGAGCGGACAGACAGAATGGAAATCGCCACCTGTATGGTATGTTATGAGAGCGAAGTGTGTCCAGCAGGGGGCGAAGTTCTCACCTTTGTTGCAAGGTTATGGAGGAGAGGTCCTGGAACAGGTGTATCTCATTACCCTGAAATAAAAGGCGTCTTCTTTCTCTGGCCCTTCTGAGAATGTCTTATTTGATTGGAAAGCTGACCAAGCAACACACCAAATCTCTTAGGGGGTCAGAATCTATGCCTCTGCAGCGAAGCACTCTGTGTGCACGTTCCAGATCAATGGGTGCAACAGGTGGATGGCCCAGCAGATCATTGAATATTGCAGTTACTGTTTTAGGGATGCTCCACAGATTCAGGCAAGCCACGCAATCTGATATTATGTTTGCGACCTCTATTATCCAATCTATCTATAAAAATCACGAAAATGAGATGTGTGTGATACTGACAACTGCTGTATCTCCACTATAGCATTAGCATTAGATCTGCTTGTGAATTCCACCTCCGCTATTCTTGTAGGTCACTGAGGGCTGTGGTAAAAGTAGCTTTAATATCAGCTGCAACTGTTTGCAGATCTCTTAAAGAAAGTGTATAAGTGTCTGAAGAGAGATCATGCTGTGGGTCAGATTCCATGCCAGCCCCAGTTTCTGTGCTCTGTACAACCTGACCACACGTTGCTGTAGTGGTGGGAGGAGGGGAGGCATGTGGCCTGTCCCTCTGCTGGGAGCTGAACAGCTCCTGAATATGTCTGGACTGCTGGGGGTTATGTGCCCGTGGGGAGTGGGAACGGGAGCCGGAGACCTTCCGGTCTGCTTTCCCCATGATGTAATGGCTCTATCTCACCTGCTCCTCTGCTAATATCGATGCAAGGTCTCTGGCTGGCAGGAGCTCCCGTGTCATGCGGCCATCTTGGATCTCGGCAGACCACGCCCCAGAACTTTTTATATTGTTGTCTCCGTCCCTCTCACCCTCTCTATTTGTCCAGTTTACTATTAACATTGAAAGTGAAAGTAAAAGAAAATCCCAGCAGAGGGGAATCTTTCAATGGGGACATTAGTTCTGGTGACCTGTGGGTCTCCAGGAAATTCCCTTAATTTGTAGGGATTTTCTTTCACTTTCTGTTTGGCTACGGGACAGGAAGTGAAGAGAAATCCTAGGACACAGATAGTGAAAAAAAATCTGAGAAGGGTTATAACCCTCCCCTGCTCTATCCAAAATAATGAAAAAAAAAAGATTTGCCTATAGTTCTACTTTAATGTCCAAAAAAGGGAGTATCTGTCACAAAGCAACTGAATATGGAATGGGATCCACAGCCATGCAGCTCTCTCCAGGGTAGGGAATTCCTTGGTGAAAACTGAAACAAAAAAAAAAACAGGGGACACACCATCGTAGTGTAAAATCTTCAATATAACTTTAGTGCGTAACAGTAATATACTCAAAGAAGAACTTGATAAGTTCACATGTCATAGAAACAAATGTGTTTCTTACCACCAGGCATGACTGTACGACCATCCTAACCTAAACTGGCAACTCGGGCACAACCTCAAGTTATTTAGTGGGTTACGCATTTCAAGGGTGCGTGCTCTTCATCAGAGCCAATTTGCTTACAATAAACCTATCCTTAACTACCCCTAG
Source organism: Staurois parvus (assembly GCF_062004578.1). Taxonomy (NCBI): domain Eukaryota; kingdom Metazoa; phylum Chordata; class Amphibia; order Anura; family Ranidae; genus Staurois; species Staurois parvus. The sequence goes on along the minus strand of NW_028318031.1, from coordinate 4,947,927 downwards.
TTAACTTCTATTTCTCTTAGCATGCCTTAGATTGCCACTCCCCTCTAGATACCATATTATGGTAGGCCAAAACAAGATGACATGATTTAATGACACCATTTAGTAAAATCTAATATAAAACTATCACATCTATAAAATTACATCGGTAAACCAATCATGAGACATATACACCCGAAGACATACAGGCTATTTTATGGAATAAGATTATGTTTATTCTAATTTGCTTCCAGTAGCAAGGGGCTTTCTATGTCTGCAAAATCTCTGGCTAAATAACATGTAACTGTAAACGGTCACATAGGGGTCCTTTGAAAGGAAATTTGCTGGACAAATGTTACAAGCTTTCTTTCAGTCTTCAAAAATTCGGACTGTATTCTGCCTAATATGTTAGTTTTCTATGACTGCCAGCTTCATCTAATGGAAAAAATGTGGTAGTTTTCCTGATGTATCTCAGTCCAGAAAAATACTGCATTATGACCTCTAGAGGTTGATGGCAATCATAGGAAACCACTGCAATAAAGAGGAACTACACTGAATCTGAGCAGCATAAACCAAAAAAACGATTTCATTTATTTTGCTTATTCAAAGCAAACTCCCCCATCCATTCATGTCTTCGTGTTTTATATTGCTGAGAAATCACTTTAAAAAACATCCCTCTAAAATTTCAGGCCATGACAATCTTAAGTAAGGACAGCAGATTAATTTACTTCCTGGAATCTGGAAACCTTCTGTCCTTAGTTCAGGCAGGAGGGTGTGCTTAGCTGAGAAAGCCTCTCCTCCCCTCCCGGGATGTGCGACATCATTTACCTAGGAATGCAAACCAGGAAGTAACTGAAGAAGCGTAAAAAAAAAGTTTAAAACAAGTGAATGTAATATACTTTCCTATCTACTTACTAATATTAGCAGCATGAGAATAAAAAACAGTCAATGTTGATTGAGAGAGTGAAGTTCTGTGGCAAGATACGGTCAGAATTAATGACAACTGGGTGAATGCTTGTGACATTTATCCAGTGATTTTTTACAATAGATCCCATGGAGATTTTTGACATTTTGGGGTTGATTTACTAAAACTGCAGAGTGCAAAATCTGGTGCAGCTGTAGCAAATCAGCTTTTAAATTGTGTAAGTAGCCAATCAGGTTCTAATTTCAGTTTGTTCAATTAAGCTTTGACAAGGAACTTGGAAGCTGATTGGTTTCTTTGCAGAGCTGCACCAGATTTTGCACTCTTCAGTTTTAGTATATAACCCTTTTGATCTTGTGTGTTTCCGTTTATCTTCCCAATTGTGTAAGTGCTGCTTAAAGTTGGAACCAGGAAAAATAAAGATTTAAGTATCAGGGAAAGGATTCAGAATTCATTTTATATGTGCAGTGCTTTAAATAATCATGTTGTAGTGGAGAAATTGGCCAAAGGCATGCTGGGATTGGTTTACTAAAAGAGTAGAACATGTTCATCTCAAAGTGAATTTTCATTTTGCAAAGTAGTAAATGAGGGGAAGCAAAGTGAAAGCTGACTTCACAAAAATATTTACTCATGTGCAAGGAAAATTAAAGAACATCACCCCATGCACTAATGCAGGCCATAGACGGTTCGTTTATCGGCCGATTTTTCATCCGAAAAACGAAACATCGGTCATTCAGTTGCCACCGATAATTGCAAAAATCGGGCGTTTTTCACAAATTTTCCAGCATGACTGATAAAAGAAATGAGGAGGAACCGCGAAATTCGGCGGATGCCATTGCTCCACTAACAGCGCGAAAATCGGGCGATTATTCCTTCAGATGAAAAAACGGACGATAAACGAACCGTCTATGGCCTGCATTAGCTAAGTAAGTGTACTTCAATTAACCAATCATGAACAAGTAAAAAGCTGTTTTTTTTGGTCTTATGCAACATTTTCACTTTTTTCACCTTATTTAGCAGGATAGGGCAAAATTTACTTTTGATGTTGAAAATTAATTTTGAAATTGAACATGATGTAATGCTTTAGTAAATCAGGTACATTGCCAGGTGCTGGGCTGCAATTTAACCATTATTCAGTTCAAAGAAAGGTATTTAAAATACAAAAACACAAAGAAAAGCATTTTGTTACTACCCTTTACATCTATGTGCACTGCAAACATGTAATTGAACAGTGTTTTATCATGGAGACAAAGTATATGTTTTTCCTCACACAGGTACATAAAATGTGTAACATTACTGATGTGTGTGTAATCCCCCTCCCGAAAAAAAAAGTTTTCCAAAAAAATCTGTATTTGTTTTTAATTGTAAATATTTTTGTCTAACAAGGTGATGGACACAACTGCACTGACATTGATGAGTGCCAGGCCAACAATTCATGTTCACCATATGCCACCTGTACTAATACACCTGGTAGTTACAGCTGCTCCTGCAAAGTTGGATTCACAGGTAACGTAGATAAATCAGGTCTTATGTTAGTATGAATGACTAGTGTTCAGAAAAGTACAAATGTTTCATGATGGAATAATCTTGCTTGTATTATATACCAATGTATCTTTTTACATTAAATTTGATCCACCTGGTGATCGGCGAGTATCTCCAACAGGGGAGAGACCTGTGTATAAACAAAACAGATCTCTCCCATCAGCTCCTGCACACATAGCTGTCAGGGCAGGAACGCTGGAATGGGCAGGCAGGCCTATGGTACGGTCACGCTGCGACTGACGACAGCCACTACCCACAGACCAGAGTCCCTCAGGGCGCGGAGTCTAAGCCCCAGGCTACCCTTCACCAGGGCCCCTGATGGTGGGGATGGACTTGACGCAGCCTGAGACCAGGTCGCGGCCCCCGAGTGACCCCAGCTGCGATAACGACTGCCACCAATGGCGTACAGCTGGTGGGAGCTAGATGGGATCACGAGTAGAGTAGTCAGACAAGCCGGGTCAATAACAACGGAGCAGACAGTACTAGACGGTAGGCAAAGAATACTCAGGTCACGGGCCGGGTTCAACAACGGGAGGTCAGATAAAGGGTTAACGCAGAGAGTAGTCTTGTCCAAGCCGAGTCGGTTACCAGGAGAGCAATGGGAACAACACAAGAGCTTGCAACAGGGCAACATACAGGACACAAGTGCAGAGCACACTTGCAGACAGCAGGTTTAAATGTGCTCAACCACACCCTTCTGAGGAGGAGCCGCAGAAGCCTGAAGGCATAAAGGTTCCCACCATGCTTTGCAGAAAACCAAGATGGAGGCCAGCTCATGGAGATGCACAAGCTCTGAAGAAAGGTAGGACCTTGACAGTACCTCCTCCTCAAGGGCCCCTCCCCCTCCGTGGCTCCACAAAAGGTTTCTGAGGAAATCGGGCGTGAAAAGCGCGGAGGAGGGCAGGAGCATGAACATCCGCGGAAGGAACCCAGGAACGTTCCTCGGGACCATAACCACGCCAATGGACCAAAAACTGTACCCGACCGCGGACCAACCGAGAATCCAAGATGCGGCTCACCTCATACTCCTCATGACCGTCGACCCTGATAGGACGAGGACGAGGCAGAGAGGCAGTAAAGCGATTACAGATCAGAGGTTTCAACAGGGATACGTGGAAGACATTGGAGATGTGCATCCCAGGAGGAAGAGCAAGGGCATAGGCAACCGGGTTCACCCTGCGAAGAATGCGGAAAGAACCAACAAAACGGGGGGCCAGCTTTGGTGTGGGCACCCGAAGCTTGAGGTTGCGAGTGGACAACCACACCCGATCTCCGACCTGGTATGAGGGAGCGGGCAACCGTCTACGATCAGCCTGGAGCTTCTGGCGCTGTGCTGAGTCCTTCAAGGACCTCTGAATCTGCCCCCATGAGGAGCGCAGAGCAGCCAGGTGGTTATCCACAGCCGGAATGTCCTGTGGAGAGAACAACTCAGGCAATACAGCGGGTTGGAACCCATAGTTGGCCATGAAGGGGGACATCCCAGAGGAGGAGTTGACAGCCGAGTTCCTCGCAAACTCTGCCCATGGCAGGAGATCGGCCCAGTTGTCCTGATGATCCGATATATAGCAACGAAGGAATTGTTCCAGGGCCTGGTTGGAACGCTCCGCAGCCCCATTGGACTGAGGGTGGTAGGCCGAAGAGAAGGAAAGCTCGATACCCAACTGGGAGCAGAAGGCGCGCCAGAACCTGGACACAAACTGGCTCCCACGGTCCGAGACAATCACCTTGGGCAACCCGTGCAAGCGAAAGATCTCCTTGGCGAAAACCGTAGCCAGTTCCTGTGCAGTCGGCAATTTCTTGAATGGAACGCAATGGCACATCTTAGAAAAACGATCGATCACCATAAGAATGACCGTATGACCTTGAGACGCAGGAAGATCCACAATAAAATCCATTCCCAGGTGTGACCAGGGACGCTCCCCATTGGGAATGGGTTGCAGAAGGCCCAATGGAAGGTGCCGAGGAGATTTATTCTGGGCACAGACCGAACAAGCTGCTACATATGAGGCGATGTCAGAACGGAGAGATGGCCACCAGAATAACCGAGAAACGACCCAGGACAATTGGTTCCTACCAGGATGACCGGCAGTCTTGGCATTATGGTAGGTACGTAGCAAGCGGGTACGCAATCCCTCAGGTACAAAACATCTTCCAGCAGGTCTCTCAGGGGGAGCGTTAGTTTGAGCCGCCAAAATCTGCTCCCCAAGGGGAGAAGTCAGGTTGGTACGAATGGCAGCCAGGATCTGGTTAGGAGGAATGACCGAGGTCGGCTCAGTGTCCTCCCTGGACAGCTCAGAGTATTGCCGCGACAAGGCATCAGCCCTGACATTCTTGGAACCAGGCAAGTAAGAGACCACATAGTTAAAACGTGACAAAAACAGAGCCCACCTGGCCTGACGGGGTGTCAACCTCTTAGCCTCCGAGAGATATGTGAGGTTCTTGTGGTCAGTGAGAACTAGGACCGGGACCACAGAACCCTCAAGCAGGTGCCTCCATTCCTTGAGAGCCAGAATAATGGCCAACAACTCCCTGTCTCCAATCTGGTAGTTGCACTCTGCAGAGGAAAGCTTCTTGGAGTAGAACCCACAAGGAAGTAGGGGTCCCTCGGGTGATCGTCGCTGGGATAAGAGGGCGCCTACTCCTGTCTCAGATGCATCAACCTCGAGAACAAAAGGCAACCCAGGATTGGGATGAGACAGAATTGGGGCCGAAGTGAAGGCGGCTTTCAGAGCCTTGAAAGCTGAGATGGCCTCGGGTGACCACTCATGAGGGTTACTGCCCTTCTTGGTCAGATCTGAGAGAGGCTTTGCCAATGTGGAAAAGTTCCTGATAAACTTCCGATAATAGTTGGCAAATCCCAAAAAGCGCTGAATGGACCGAAGACCACTGGGACGAGGCCACTGCAGAACCGCTGAAACCTTCTCAGGGTCCATAGAAAAACCCATCGGGGAAATGATGTAGCCTAAAAAGGCAACCTGGGATTGGTGAAATTCACACTTCTCGAGCTTACAGAAAAGCTCGTTTTCGCGTAACCGTTGCAGCACCCGCTTAACATCCTGGATATGAGTCTCCATAGACGCAGAGTAAACCAGGATGTCGTCCAAGTAAACCACCACGCACTGCTGCAACAAGTCACGTAAGACATCGTTAATAAACTCCTGAAAGACCGCGGGTGCGTTACACAACCCGAAGGGCATAACCAGGTATTCATAGAGGCCGGTTCTGGTGTTGAACGCGGTCTTCCACTCATCGCCCTCCTTGATCCGTACAAGGTTGTAGGCAGCCCTAAGGGCGAGCTTAGTAAAGACCGTTGCTCCCTTGAGGCGGTCAAACAACTCGGTGATCAACGGAATAGGATAAGCATTTTTAATCGTGATCCGATTGAGACCCCTAAAATCAATGCAGGGTCTCAGCTCACCTCCCTTCTTTTTCACAAAAAAAAACCCAGCTCCTGCTGGAGACGTAGACTTGCGAATGTGCCCCCGGGAAAGCGCATCCGCAACGTATTCCTCCATGGCCTGATTCTCTGCCACCGAAAGAGGATACACCCTGCCACGCGGAGGAGTAGCACCAGTTTGTAAGGTTATGGCACAATCGTATGGACGATGAGGAGGCAGGGCACCGGCGCGCACCTTGTCAAACACGTCCAGGTACTCCCCATATTCAGTGGGCAGCACAGAGTCCGAGGAGGTGCACAGCACCTTAACCGGACCACGGATGCAACCAGCCCCACACCGTGGTGACCATGAGAGAATCTCGGCCGATCGCCAATCAAAGGTCGGATTGTGCCTCTGAAGCCAGGGATAGCCCAAAACCACGGAGTAGTGCGGGGAAGAAATCACCTGGAAACAGGCCAATTCCCTGTGAACAGCCCCAATAGCTACCTCCACCGGCAGGGTCTCGTGGGTAACCTGCGATGGCTGCAAGGGCCTGCCATCTATCGCCTCGAGAACCAATGGAGTTTCTCGAGCCTGCAGAGGAATGGAGTACTGGGCCGCAAACGAACTGTCCATAAACAAACCGCCAGCCCCAGAGTCTACCAGCGCCTGGGCCGTCACCGAGCCTCCTGCCCAAGAGAGGACAACGGTGATAAGCGGTTTATCTTTACGGGAAACCGGGGACGAGGAAACTCCACCCAAGATCTGCCCCCGACAGGATCTCAGGTGCGGGCGTTTCCCGGACGGACCGGACAGGACTGCCGAAAATGCCCCCCGAGTCCACAGTACAGGCAGCGACCCTCCCGACGCCGAGAGGCCCGCTCCCCCTCGGAAAGGCGAGCAAACCCCAGCTGCATGGGCTCACTACCAGACAAACCATCCCCAGGAGGCGTGGGAGGAGAGGGAGGCACGGGTGGGACAGAAAACGTAGGCGCCAAGCGGTTAGGAGGCCTCCGCAGCCGCTCCTTAAATGAAGGCCTCTCTCTGAGCCTGGTGTCAATCAAGATTAGGAAGGAGATGAGTGCCTCTAACTCCACAGGCAGTTCTTTGGCTGCGATCTCGTCCTTCAACGCATCAGAGAGACCATGAGAGAAAGCAGCCACCAGAGCCTCATTGTTCCAACCCACCTCTGCCGCCAAAGTACGAAATTCGATGGCGTACTCGACAACGGTTCGTGAACCCTGATGCATGGACATGAGCAATTTGGCAGCAGAAGCGGAGCGAGCGGGTACGTCGAATACCGTACGGAAGGAGGCAACGAAACGGGTAAACACGTGAATCACCGGGTCATTCCTCTCCCATAAGGGATTAGCCCAGGCCAAGGCCCTATCAGAGAGCAGCGAGATTAGGAAGCCCACTTTTGCCCTCTCAGTAGGGAAAGCGTGAGGTATTAATTCAAAGTAAATCCCCACTTGGTTAAGAAAACCACGACACTGACTCGGTTCCCCCCCAAAGCGCTGAGGAAGAGGGGCAGAACCAGTCATACCTCTGGGTACCGCGGGTTCCGCAACAGATGCAGAGGTAGGTGCAACAACCGGAGCAACAGTGGGAGAGTCCACCGGAGTAACAACTGACCTAATAGCCCCAGGGGTAAGGTGCGCTGTGCGTGCAAGCAGAGCCTGCAACGCCTGAGCGAACTGATCCAACAAGCGATCCTGTTGGTCAAGTCTGGCGAGTAACATAGGGATCGAAGGCGTACCTGCACCGTCAGGATTCATGGCACTTGTGTAATGTCAGGGCAGGAACGCTGGAATGGGCAGGCAGGCCTATGGTACGGTCACGCTGCGACTGACGACAGCCACTACCCACAGACCAGAGTCCCTCAGGGCGCGGAGTCTAAGCCCCAGGCTACCCTTCACCAGGGCCCCTGATGGTGGGGATGGACTTGACGCAGCCTGAGACCAGGTCGCGGCCCCCGAGTGACCCCAGCTGCGATAACAACTGCCGCCAATGGCGTACAGCTGGTGGGAGCTAGATGGGATCACGAGTAGAGTAGTCAGACAAGCCGGGTCAATAACAACGGAGCAGACAGTACTAGACGGTAGGCAAAGAATACTCAGGTCACGGGCCGGGTTCAACAACGGGAGGTCAGATAAAGGGTTAACGCAGAGAGTAGTCTTGTCCAAGCCGAGTCGGTTACCAGGAGAGCAATGGGAACAACACAAGAGCTTGCAACAGGGCAACATACAGGACACAAGTGCAGAGCACACTTGCAGACAGCAGGTTTAAATGTGCTCAACCACACCCTTCTGAGGAGGAGCCGCAGAAGCCTGAAGGCATAAAGGTTCCCACCATGCTTTGCAGAAAACCAAGATGGAGGCCAGCTCATGGAGATGCACAAGCTCTGAAGAAAGGTAGGACCTTGACAATAGCAGAGCCATACAAAGTAGTAAATATAAATAAACAGCGCAAACATAGACCTCTAAATCAAATCAATATATGATAAAAATTATATTAGTAGTGAAAGTCCATCATAATAATAGACAACAAAAGTTCGTGAATCACAAAAAGGTCGTGCAAAAAGATCAAAAAATTCTTCAAATTCAAAGAAAAACTTCCACCTTCCACCCGTGCAAACCAACATCAAATACACTCACCAGATTTAGGTGAATGAAACGCCTTTTAGGAATTTTTATGGGATCCTAAACCCTCTTTCGTATCCGCTCTATAGGAATCCTCACCATCAGTATAGGCTCCACCATACAACCGGGGAGAGAAAATCTCAGATAGTGTAATATTGAAAATTACCGTTTTTAAATAAAATCAAGGATTAAGGCCACTCACATTTAAATCACTTTAAAAAGGCATATTTATTAGAACAAACTTCTTCCAGATGGACAATGAATGTCAGACAACCTCCTCAGGAATCTCACATCCCAGCTCCAGGATACAGCAGAAGCTCCACAGAGAACAAACATGCACAGATCCCAAAAGATGGCCGCTGGAATGCAAAGTAGTGTACTTACAGTGGAAAGCACTCACACAGCATACTGTGAAACAGCACACAGTTAACCCTTTGATCGCCACACATGTTAACCCCTTCCTGCCCAGTAGCATTAGACCCATCTCCCTGCTGCCATTTACTTCCAAGCTCCTTGAGCGCTTAGTCTACAATCGCCTATGCGCCCACCTCACTGACAACAACCTCCTCGATCCACTACAGTCTGGCTTCCGTCCCCTACACGCCACCGAAACCGCCCTACTCAAAATCACTAATGACCTGCTAACCGCCAAAGCTAATGGCCACTACTCAGTCCTCTTACTCCTCGACCTTTCCGCGGCCTTCGACACAGTCGACCACCCCCTCCTCCTTAACAAACTACACTCCCTCGGCATCAGAGACTCCGCTTTCTCCTGGCTCTCCTCCTATCTATCCCAACGCTCCTTCAGCGTTACCTATAATGCTACCACCTCCCCCTCTCTCCCCCTCTCTGTTGGGGTCCCCCAAGGCTCGGTCCTCGGGCCCCTTCTCTTCTCCATCTACACCTCCTCCCTCGGCAAACCGATACACTCCCATGGCTTCAACTATCACCTCTACGACGATGACACGCAAATTTACCTCTCCACCCCTCACCTCACCCCTTCAGTCTCCGCCCATATCACCCACCTACTGAACGATATATCAGACTGGATGCCGCTCCATTTCCTCAAATTGAACCTTTCCAAAACCGAGCTACTGATTTTTCCCCAAGCCCGCGCCCCCCCCATCCTCTCCATCACGACTAACAACTCCACCATCAGTCCCACCCCACAAGACAAAGTCCTAGGTGTCACTCTAGACTCAAACCTGTCCTTCCAACCCCATGTCCAATCGTTGACAAACTCATGCAGGCTCCACCTCCGCAACATCTCCAAAATACATTCGTTCCTAACCCCAGACACTACTAAACAACTCATTCACTCCCTTATTATCTCACGTCTGGAATACTGCAACTCCCTCCTCACCGGCCTACCCCATCGCAGACTATCCCCGCTTCAGTCTATCCTGAACTCAGCGGCCAGACTCATCCACCTTACCAACCGCTCCTCTTCTGCTACCCCCCTCTGTTATTCCCTCAACTGGCTCCCGATTGCCCAACGCATTAAATTCAAACTACTAACACTGACATACAAAGCCTTTCATAACGCTGCCCCAAACTACCTCACCGACCTGATACCCAAATACCACCCAACCCGTAATCTTCGCTCCTTACAAGACCTCCTACTTTCTAGCTCCCTGGTCTCCATCTCCCACGCCCGACTGCAGGAGTTCTCCAGGACTTCCCCCATCCTCTGGAACTCACTACCCCAATCCATCAGACTGTCACCTACCCCCCTCACCTTCAGGCGCACCCTGAAAACCCATCTCTTCAGGGAAGCCTACCCTACCCTCACCTAACAAACGATCTCCTCCACTCCTCCCACCACTCCATCCCCCACAGCCATTTCCTTCTGTACCACTATCCCCTTCCTCTTAGATTGTAAGCTTGAAAGAGCAGGGCCCTTGAATCCCTCGTGTTTTGTTTTGTCACTGTATTGTGTCATGTTCTGCCCCCCACTATAATGTACAGCACTGAGCAAACCTTTTAGCGCTATATAAATACTGTATAATAATAATAATAATTAGTAAAGTGTCAGTGCTGTTTATTAGCACTGATCACTGTATTGGTGTCACTAGGGATGTCAGTGACACCAAGTCAGTTCCCCCCAGTGTCAGAATGCTCGCCCCAGTCCAGTATCTATACTGCCACTTGTAAATGCTATAACTTTCACATAAACCAATTAATTTACACATATTCAGATTCTTTTTTACTGAACATTGTTAATAGCAAAAAGTAAAAAATAATGTTTATTTCTCAAAATTGTTGGTCTTTTTTTGTTTAGCGCACAAAAAAAACCACAAACACACAGGCAATCAAATACCACTGAAAGAAACCTCTATTTGTAGGAAAAAGGGCGAAATTTAATTTGGGTGCAGCATTGCATGACTGAGCAGTTGTCAGTTAAAGTAAAGCAGTGCTGTATCGCAAGAAATGGCCTGGTCAGGAAGGGGGGTAGATTCTCTGGAGGGAAAGTGAAAGCAAAAGATAATCCAAAATTTTGGGTTGTCCCCAGCAAAGTAATAGATGGGAAATGTTCCAATGGGGTCACTAGTTCTGGTGACCTAGGGGTCCTTAAGGAATTCCCTTAATTTGCATAGATTTTCTCTCACTTCCCATTTGGCTATGGGACAGGAAATGAAGGGAAATCTCCCCAATAGGATAAAGAGGGAGAAAAAAAATCTGACAGGGTTTATAACCTTCCCTTACTCTATAAAAAATGTTTTGCCTATAGCTCTACTTTAATGATTGCATTTAGACCTAGAATGTCATTGGGTTTGTAATATAATTTTGTTTTTAAATACGTAGGTGGATTTGTACTCATACAGTTCACAAGAGCTCCTTTATCAGTTCCCCTTCTTATTGTCCCCTTCCTCTCAGTGTCTCTGTCTGCCTCCTGTTTTATATTCTACTAAACGTGAACTATTTATAAATACCTAAAGTACTGTATAGCAGGCACCATAAAGTTCCTGCTCCTATTTTTGGCCATCTGGTTCGCCAGTCCCTATGAAGCTCCTGATAATTGTTTGGGAAAGTTAATCTTTGCAAAGATCAAGGTCTCACCCATGCCCCACCTGTATGGCATAACTATTTTTGCAATCCGCAACCTTTTCTACATCATGGGGTTTATTTACTAAACATGGAGAGCGCAAAATCAGGCTCACTGCTGCATAGAAGTCAATCAGCTTCTAACCTCAGCTTGTTCAATTAAGCTTTGGCAATAAAACCTGAAAGCTGATTGGTTTCTATGCAAAAGTGAGCCTGACTGCACTCTCCAATTTTAGCAAATAAATCCCTATGTGTCAATTTACAGGCATTAGGCAACTGTTGTGACGGTGAAGAATAGTGTGCCCTAGGTGTCTGATCAGTCCTAATTCCTGTACCTTCAGACTTCAGATGAACCTCAATTCCTGTATATTCAGACATCAGATCAGCCCCAATTCTTGAACTATCAGACCTCAAGTCAGCCCCAAATTCTGCACCTTTAGATCTAAAATCAGCCTAATTTCAGCCTTAATTCATGCATTATCAGAACTGCAGGAACATTATATTCATAAAAGCAATCAAAATACCTTCTGCTCTCAAGTATATAAAGGATATTAGAAGTGAGCAATTATTAAAGTACAACTAAAGCCAAAACTTTTTTTTTAGTTTGCAGAGGGATTAGAACTATTTATATTGTTGTCTCCGCCCCTCTCACCCTCTCTATTTGTCCAGTTGATCATTAACATTGAAAGTGAAAGTAAAAGAAAATCCCAGCAGAGGGGAATCTTTTAATGGGGACATTAGTTCTGGTGACCTGGGGGTCTCCAGGGAATTCCCTTAATTTGCAGGGATTTTTTTCACTTCCTGTTTGAAGCAAAGTGAAAACTGAAAAATATCTAATCTTGTGCAAGGAAAATTAGAGAACATCATACCATTCACTAAGCTAAGTAAGCGGACTTCAATTAACCAATCATGAACAAGTAAAAGGCTGTTTTTTAATTTTCTTTGTACATCATTGGTCTTATGCAAAGGACATTTTCACTTTTTTCACCTTATTTACTAGGATAGGGAAACATTTACTTTTGAAAGTGAAAATTAATTTTGAAATTGAACATGAAGTAATGCTTTAGTAAATCACGGTTATTGCCAGGTGCTGGGCTGCAATTTAACCATTATTCAGTTCAAAGAAAGGTATTTAAAATTCAAAAACACAAAGAAAAGCATTTTGTTCCTACCCTTTACATCTATGTGCACTGCAAACATGTAATTGAACAGTGTTTTATCATGGAAACAAAGTATATGTTTTTCCTCACACAGGTACATAAAATGTGTAACATTACTGATGTGTGTGTAATCCCCCTCCCGAAAAAAAAGTTTTCCAAAAAAATCTGTATTTGTTTTTAATTGTAAATATTTTTGTCTAACAAGGTGATGGACACACCTGCACTGACATTGATGAGTGCCAGGCCAACAATTCCTGTTCACCATATGCCACCTGTACTAATACACCTGGTAGTTACAACTGCTCCTGCAAAGATGGATTCACAGGTAACGTAGATAAATCAGGTCTTATGTTAGTATGAGTGACTAGTGTTCAGAAAACGATATAAAGTACAAATGTTTCATGATGGAATAATCTTGCTTGTATTATATACCGATGTATCTTTTACATTAAATTTTATCCACTGTACAAAAATTCTACTGAAAGACTCATAGTTTTATCCAAAAGGGTAAAATCAGGTAGATGGGAAGTTGGCAAAGCTGGAAGAAGGAAAATTGTGTTTTTATATAGGCTCTTAAATTCTCTTAGGATGCGCTGACACTGGGACTGGTTTATTGAACCATGCCCGAATTCACTTGTTCCCCCTCTCTACGCCCCTGGTTCTTTACACTCACATTACACAAGTGGTCCCGGATGCACTTGCATTATCACTGCTAATTAAATCAGTGATCCATGCTTCTGAACACAGTTTTTATGGAGAACTATGTGCTCTGGCATGGTTTGCACTTACACTGCAGCAAACTGTTCCAGATCATAAGTGAACCGTGCCCGTGACCACCTCTTCCAATTGGCTCAAGCACTCACAATACACAAGCAGATCGGTCCAAGGGGCTGAACCGTATACAGGACCGATTCAAAGTGCAAGTGCGAGTCCACCCTTAAATGTTTTTTTTATTTTTTTTATTTTAATTAAATAAATGGAAAAATTACCATTGGCCATATGCATTTATATAGCCACTGGGAAGGTGGGCTATAACGCTGAGTGGCTGCATATAAGCGTTCAAAGGGAAAGGATTTCTGCAATCATGTGAACGATGTGACAGCCAATCACATAGGTCACTAGAATCGAAAGTCCACCTCCTCATCCTGCCTTTTAGATTCTACTATAAAGGGGTGGTGGTGGGAAGGGGTTAATACTAAAAACAGGTAACTAGGATGCACAACCTTCTTTTGTTTTGATTTTTCTGGGGTTCTTTACCTGGTGATTGCTTTCTTTTTTAACAGTTGAACAAAAACAATTGTATTACTGAATTATATAAGATAACTTTTTTTATAAGGCGGGATTTTTCTCAACAAAGATTACTCAAATATTGTACTAAGGAGGTCAAATGATCTAAAACAGAAACAAAGACATTATGCAGTATACGTAACGTGTCCACTTTGCAATGGCTGACTGACCACCAGCCATATACAATATATCAACCAGAGGCTGGTTTCTCTAAAAGTCACCAAACTGATGAACACAACCTACCACGGACAGCATATATATATATATATATATATATATATATATATATAAAAATAAAAAAAAAATATATAGAAATATATATATATATATATCGAAACCGTGACTTTAAAAGTGTGGCAGTATGTTGCCATAATCCTTCATGCTGTTATTGGCAGTTGAAAGTGGTGTAAGTTGCCTAAAAAAGAAGATTCTCAGCTTTTAGAGTAAACAGTATAGCTCCAAGCTTCAGATTTGAATATTCGGGAGACAACCTCTGTTCTAAAAATATGAGACATGCACCCACAGCTAAGATGTCATTTTTACCTAGAGCTGAACTTTATATCTTCGAAGAGTGGCTTTGATGAAGTGCTACCCATCAGGCCTGTTGCACTAGAACTGTAGAATCCTGTTGCTTCTCCACATCATGCTAATAAGTTCCAATATGTTCAGCACAAAAGTAAACTAACCAATATACTGTTTTGATTTATCTACAGGGAATGGCACAGTGTGTTTGTGTAGTGTATGTGATTCCAATTATTGCAGTAATGGTGGAACATGTACAAGAAGCCTGCCATCCTGCAAGCCTGTATGCCAGTGCCTTGATCCATACAGTGGTGAAAAATGCACGGTTACAAGCGTCAGGTATCCGGCACAACTCAAGCCAGGTAAACAGCTTAGATTTACATTTGTAGACATGGATTCAAAAGCCTAACTCCCACACAGTTTTTTATTAGTTGTGGATATGATACAAAAGAATTGAACAGGTTTGTATTTTTGTCTGTAACCACCTGGGGGAGATTTTTTCCTTGTTTCCTGTGACACTCATACTGGAATAGTGTGGTTGCTTGTAGGGAATATGGTGGGTGTTTGTTGTTCAGTCATCTATCAGTGGTCAAGTCTGCAAAATGTAGTGCCTACCTCCAGACTTTTTCTTTCTTGGGTAAAGTAGGGAAGAGCAAAACATTTAGTCAAGTTTTTTTTTCTCTCTGTGATCATGTGATAGATAATGATGGCAAATCCCCTCTATAGGCATACAGACAGCTAAACACCTGACTGGCATTCTAACCATTCACTGCCCTATCAAACAAAATAAAACATTTTGGCTAGAGTTGGGTTCTAACACATTACAGTATTGGTATCTGCAAGCACCATAATGGAGATGAGTGTTGTTAAAGCAGAGTTCCACTCACCCTGTCAAAAAATAAAAGTCAGCAGCTACATGTTTACTTCTTTTGTTTTTATTGGTATGACACAAAAAAGTGGAGAAAGAAAAAGCTGACACATTTCATGCAAAACCCACAAGATGGATTGGACAAAATTATTGGCACTCTCAATTTAATATTTGGTAGCACACCCTCTAAAAAAAAATAACTGAAATCATCTCTTACTGTAACCATCACTGAGTTTCTTACACCTTTCCGCTGGAATTTTGGACCACTCTTCTTTTGCCAACTGCTCCAGATCTCTCAGATTGGAAGGGTTCCTTTTCCCAACTGCTGTTTTTAGATCTCTCCACAGATGCTCTATGGGAATTATATCTGGACTCATTGCTGCCCATTTCAGTACTCTCCAGCGCTTTGTCTTAAACCATTTCTGGGTGCTTTTCGACATGTACTTTGGGTCATTGTCCTGCTGTAAGACCCATGACCTCTGATGGAGACCTAATTTTCTGACACGGGGTCCTACATTGCATCCCAGAATTCTTTGGTAGTCTTCAGATTTCATAATGTCAAGCACACTGCCAAGACATTCAGTGTCTGAAGCAGCAAAGCAACCCCTTCATCCATCATGAACCTGCATCATGTTTCACTGTAAGGACTGCATTCTTTTTCTTTAAAGGCCTCATTGCTTTTTCTGAAAATAGTAGAATGTTAGGCTTTACCGAAAAGCTGTAATTTTGTTTAATCTGTCCACAACACATTCTCCCAAGAGGATTTTGGTTTCATCAGGTAAGTTTTGGCAAACTCCAATCTGGCTTTTTTATGTTTCTGTGTCAGCAGTGGGGTCCTCCTGGGTCTCCTACCATAGCGTCACTTTTCATTCAGATGGCGATGTATAGTGCAAGCTGACACAGTTGTAAACTGTGCCTGAAAGTCATCTTAAATTTGTCCTGAAATTGATCAAGGTTCTTTAGCTACCATTTCAACAATTCTTTGTTGCAATCTTTGATTAATGTTCTTTCGTCCACGCCCAGGGAGATTAGCCATGGGCTATAAACACAGGAACATTAAGATCTCTGGAGATGTACTTGTAACCTTGAGATTGTCCTTGCTTTTCCACAATTTTTGTTCTCAAATCCTCAGACAATTCTTTGCTGTTGTTTCTCTTCTCCATGCTCCATGTGGCACACAACAGAAAGGCTGAGTCAATTTTTCACCATTGTAACTGGTTGCAGGTATGATTTCTATATTTTTAACACCTGTTAATTGGTGAGTTTAATTACAAATTAAATGAGCATTACAAACTTGGAATGCAATTATTTCTTACAATTTCGAGAAGCTGCCACTATTTTGTTTCTCCACTTTTTGTGTCATTCTAATACAAACAAAAGAAATAAACATGAGAATGCCTAAACATTTTTAATTGCGACAATATTCTGGGCAAAGTTGTGGGTTATCTGACAGAAATGCAGGGGTGCCAATATTTTTGGCCATGGCCACTGTAGCAAGTTCTTCACATCATAGCCTAAACCAAGTTGTCAAATACTAGTGAGCTGATGTCCTGTGTATCATCCCCTCGCAGCTCCTGAAACCCAATTCAGGAAGCCCCTGCAGGTTGGCATTCAGGCTAAAAACAGGAGAACAAATAATGGCCGCTGCCCCAGTCTATAGCTGGCCTTCACAGCAAGGAGCACATGGAAGGGCGGTGCATGTCAAACAACAAAAGAGAAAAATTCCCAACTCAGCTTGCCAACCAGCCTGCAAACAAACCGAATTAACCTGTCTAACAGTATGCATTAAAAACAAGGGTTTAGTTGGCACACATTTTCAAATACATGCATAAGCTACAGAGCCTCGTCACGAGACACAAATATTCTGTAGCTCTTATTCTACAAATTTTGTGAGCCCCCATAGTAGAGGCACATGTATTTAATGGATAGACCAAGGGCAGGTGGATCAGAGGGAGCCCATTCCTCCTTAAAGGTACAGGAGCGCACTGGACACCCAGCATGTAGCACAATGGCAGCTAAGGTGTCCAGTGAGCCCCCTCCAACAATTCAACAGTACAAAAAATGGCCACTGCCCCAGTCTATAACTGGCCTTCACAGCAAGGAGCACATGGAAGGGCAACGCATGTCAAACAATAAAAGAAAAATTCCCAGCTCAACTTGCCAACCAGTCTGCAAACAAAACGAATTAACCTGTCTAACAGTATGCGTTAAAAACAGGGATTTAGTTAGCACACATTTGCAAATACATACATAAGCTACAGAGCCTCGTCATAGCCCCCGATATTCTGTAGTTCATAACTCTACAAATTTTGAGATTCCCCATACAAACAGGAGAAGAATACTGGAGAAACTGATTAGAGGTTGTTCTGCTGGCCTCTGTTAGTTACCTGACTGTATTTTGCTTCAACACAGTTAGTCAGAAATATGTTGAAACTTTTTATGATTATTATTTTTTTTTATTTCTATACTTTATTTCTATACTTGTTGTATAAAAAATGTCTTGGTGTTAAAACCAAAACATCAGCATGATAGCCATGAAACCTTCTGAGAAGGAGAGGTGAGCATGCCTGTGCAGTTCTTTCATGTTTCTTTCGTGTGCTTTCTAGCATTCTTTTCAAAAACTAGAACCTGGCCTACAAAATAGACAAATAGTCCCTTATGCCCCGTACACACGATAAGAAAATTGTACAAAAAATTTTGCGGAACCACTGATCGAACAATTTTTCGTTGATGAGCAGAATGTTTTAACCAATAACGATATTGTGAACGAAAAAAAAAAAAACGGTTGAACAACAGTGAAAAATGTTGTCGTTTCACATACAAACGACCGATTTTCTATGCGGTGATATGACAGTTGTACGAAAAAATCTATCAAGCGCTATCACTCATGAGCGGAAACAGAAGATGACTCGGATGTTTATGTCCAAGGAATCTTCATAAACACGAACGAAAAATCCAAATGTTAAAAGTAGACTGGCCTAATGAGATAATGAAACTAGAATTATACATATTATATTTTTATGTATCACAATTTATGTATATAGATCATGTAATAAATGACATTATACTCATTGCTGTTAACCACTTGAGCTCCAGAGGATTTACCCCCCTTAATGACCAGGCTTCTTTTTGCTACTAATTCAACTGATAATTGTGGACAATTGCGCGGTCATGCAATACGGTACGTAAATGAAATTTACATCCTTTTTTTCGCACAAATTGAGCTTTCTTTAGGTGGTATTTGATCGCCTGTGCAGTTTTTATTTTTTGCGCTATAAAAAAAAATTTTGAGGAAAAAAAACAATATTTTGGACTTTTTGCTATAAAACATGTCCAGTAAAAAAAAATGCAAAAATCAAATTTAGTCATAAATTTCTGCCAAAATGCATTCTGCGACATGTCTTTGCTAAAAAAAAACCCAATACGTGTAAATTAATTGGTTTATGTGAAAGTTATAGCGTTTACAAATGGCGGGAAAGATACTGGGATTTTTAGTTGTTTATTCTACTAATAATGGCGGTGATCAGCGAATTATGGCGGCGATCAGGGACTTATGGCAGCGACCAGCGACTTATGGCGGGACTGCGGGACTGCGGCGGACATTCTGACATTGGGGGGTACTGACTTGGGGTCACTGACATCCCCAAAAACACTAATACAGTGATAAGTGCAAAAAAAAAACCCACTGACACTGTACTAATGGCAATGGGGAGGAAGGGGTTAACTTTATTTTGCAGGGAAGGGTTATAGGAGTGAGGGGAGTGTTTTACTAGGGGGCAGGGGTGTGTACTGGGCGGGACAGACAGGGAAGTGACAGACAGCACAGCTATTGCAGCTGTGCTCTCTGTCACTGTTTACCGCTGATCGCCAGGAGATAGCCGGTAAGAACCGGCTGTGATCCGGCGACTGACATCTGCAGCGGTGATCGGCGGGACAGATAGGGCGGCAGCGCGCCTCGCGCGTGCCCCCTATTTGTTTACAAAACACACGTTTTAAAACGTGGTTTTGCCTGCGAGTGCCGCCCTGCCGCCGTATATCTACAGTGGCTGGGCAGCAAGTGGTTAATTGTTGTGTATATCGCTCGTTCTGGCCGGAAGGGCATGGCTACAAGGTCACACGCACACTGCATCACTTCCACTTGTACGGAAGACGTCAACACTATGTATTGCCTGACGAACAATTTTTTTAGATTGGTTAATGTGGGCCACGATTTCGACCAACGAACAAATGCCTCTCAGGCATCGGATGACCGATCAGTCGATTTTTTAATCGTGTATTCCCACCTTTAGTTCAAAGATTCTTCCTTATGATGTTTGTTATTGCTAAGTAAAGTAAAGTAAACTAATGATGTAAATTCTTGTTTACAGGCACAAGAAAAAGGTCTGTGTATGTAAGCTTTACACATTCAGTTAACTTCACAGAAGAAGCGTGTTATAATAAGGTATGGGTGTTTTATATCAATGTATACATCAATGAAAATAAATCTAAATAGATCTTCATGCAAAACATTAAGAAAAATGGTTCAGGATCAGGAAGCACACTGGTACACCATGCCTTTAAGAAACAGAGGTTGTACTGCTGATCACTAGATTGAATTAATCAACCTTTAAACTATAATAGAATCTTAAAGTTTCTCTAAAGTTAAATTTGCTTTTTTTACCGTAATGCAGTACCTGCTTTAAGGTAAAAAAAACGTTCACTCTCCCCCATTACTTACTTAAGTCCTCTCTTGATCCAGTACTGTTCTTGTCTGCAACAGCTCTGGTCACACAGCATTCTATGGTGCTCTAGGGGCACATGCATGAGAAGAGGAGCAGACAGCGCCAACAGGGAACCCCAGAAGAGAAGGCAAGGGACTGCTCTTTGCATCCACATGACTGTCCATAGCTTGATAGCAGCTTTATAATGTCTAAAGACATAACATGGAGTTTGGAAGTGCAAATATACTGACAAACTTATCACACAGCTATAGCACACAGAAGATCTTTTAAATGTTTATGATGCTATGATATCAGGAGAGTGATGAAGAGGTACAACTCATTGGGGGCATGTCTCTTTAGTTTTTGTTTTGATTAAATCAAGTGTTTCTATCACTTTCTGATTAATCATTTTTGTTAACAAAACATAGAACAAAAATTCTCATACCACTTATCTCATCCTCATGTTCCCATGCAGATTAGGACAGTTCTTGCAAATGCTCCAATTGATGTAGCTTCTGTGTTTGATAATACAAGCAATACCATGACGAGCCCTACGTAAGTGCAAACTGTTATGTTTCTTGTTTTATTCTGTTTTAAGTATTTTTCTGTTTCATTTCCCTTGTTTTAAGGTTTTTATTGCAGATCACAAGTACATGACAACATTGGTCTAGTAATTTTCATTATATAACAACAGATCATTATTGGTACAATAGTCCACGATGTTTAATAGTTCACAAATCAATGTTCCAGGCATTAAAAGGACACCTATTTATCTGTAGGTACTCTTACCACTTCAAACACACACACTAAGTGCAATTAAAGCGATCTTTTTTATACTTGTATGCTCTCTCGGTCTCCTTTTGCTGTTTTACAGATAGCAAGTCAGTCACAAAATTTTAATTATTTAAAGTGGTATTAAACCCAAAAGCAAACATTTATTAAATTGCGGCTTACCAGTTGTTAGATGTTGTAGCTGCATTTTTTTCTCTTTTAGGCTTTATTTTTAATTTTTTCTTTTTCACCTGGTGATCCTGCCAGTAGGTCTGTTGTTTTAACAAGCTGCTGTGTAAATATAGCAATTAGAGAGATGAGACAAACCATTTACCATGGACAGGGGTGCTCACAATGATCAGCTTTTGTTTATTCATGTAAAACCTTTATCCCAAAAGAAAAAAATCTGTTTGCTGTATCTGTTTATTAAGTGTGAGCTGGAGTTCAGCTTCAATGTGTTAGTATAACTAAATCTGCTAGTGCACCACCTTCCCCCCAGACTAATAATGCTGCTGTCCAATGGTGCCCCCTGTGCTCAATCATCCAGAGTTTAGGCAATCTAATTAAGGTGTGTTACTGGCCAGATCACCAGGTGAAAACAGAGGGAAAAAAGTCTAAAAAAAAACTAATCCAGCCACCACATCTAATGATTGGTAAGCTGCAATTGTTAGGGATCCTGCAGTGGTAGCCTCTAGCACTCCACAGACCGGGATCTCCCCAAGGCGCGGAATCAAAGTCCCAACCTGCTTGTTCACCAGGGCCCCTGATGGTGGGGATGGACTTGGAGCAGGCCGAGACCAGGTCGCGGCCCCTGGGTTCACCCAGCTGTGGTAGGAGCACCGCTAGAGGAGTGTAGCAGATGAGAGCCTGATGTGAGGAGGTAATAAGAGCAGCGTCAGTCAGACCGGGTCCGTAATGGTGGTGTCGGCGTGGTACAAAATCAGCAGGCAGAGGGATAAACAGGTCACAAGCTGGGTTCGGTAACAGGAGATCAGGACGTGCAGGGTTGAGCAGGAGAATGGTCAGACAAGCCAGGGATCAGAACAGGAGAAAGACAGCAAATCAGGGCCAGGCAGGGTCAGCAACAAGGCAATCTACTATTCAGGAACTCAGGAAACAGGTAAGACCATACGGCAATTACACACAGCCCTGACCTGTTTTAAATAGGGCACCGTGCGCCCTGATTGGTGCCAGGCTCGTGTCTGCGATCTCGAGTGCGCATGCGCGAGTGCCGCTGCAATTGTGGGTGCCCTGGTCCCAATGCTCGCACGCTAGTGCGGTCGGGCGCAGATTCGTGCATGATCGCGGCCAACACCAGGGTCCCTGACAGCAATTTATTACGTTGTAAGTTTGGGGTTTAAAACTGCTTTAAGGGAATGTGTAAGGTGTTTATGCACATATTCTTTATGTAATTTTATGTAATTGTTATGTTTAGGTCTAAGGATTATAATTTTTTTAAAGAATACATACAAAATTGCATTTTTAAAAAATGTTTTTCTTTGCTTTCTTCGGGTTAATATATAGAAATGTACTTGAATATTTTGCATGTACTACATTGGGGTTGATTTACTAAAGGCAAATAGACTGTGCACTTTCCAACTTCAGTTGCACTAATTTTCCTTAATAAATGTAAAGGTGGTAAAGCTTCACTTTGTAAGAATACCCATTCAGGTGCAAGGAAAATAAAAAAACAAGGTTTTTGCTTGCACATAATTAGATGATGGAAATCAGCAGAGCTTCACCTCATTCACTAAGATTCAGGGAAAATAAGCGCAAATGCACTTGCTGAGTGTATTTGCCTTTAGTACATCAACCCCATTGAGCCAATAAAGTGAGCAGTTGTATGCAGAGTTTTATGCAGTTCTTTACTTCTGTGCTGTAAAAGAGTATAATTAGATCCCATGTTTTATTCAGGATACAAATGAAAACTGCAGAGGAATGACATACTGATTTCCATGCGTATAGTTCCTACATCTCTGTATGGAGGCTCAGTTAGAGAAAGACAGCCTAGCAGTGAACAGCTACTTCTAATTTATCTTATAAGAAATCCGCAAATTCACTGCAAACACAAAGGCAAATAGACTGTGAAGTTTGCAAGTGCAGTTGCACTCCTTTTTCCAAGGTTTTGTAAATGTGGTAAAGCACGGCCTTGCTTATTTACTAAGCTCTGGCAAAAATGAGCGCAACTGCGCTTGCAAAGTCTATTTGTCTTTAGTAAATCCTCCCCCAATGTCATGGAGGAAGCCTATAATAAATGTTTATGAAATTGTGAAATACAAGATCAATATTGAGCAAAATCATCACTAAAAATTTAATAACAAATAAGCATCGGTTTTAAAAGAAATACAACATATGATAAATGTATCCAGGTCTTCTTGGGTACAGCAAACTTTAAATTATAGCAACGCATGTGCAGTGGAACCCTGTTGCCAGGACCATTAACATTGGATCAATCCAGCAAGTTTAAATTCTAAGATAAAGTAATAATAAAACAGCAAATAAAAACCCTATCTAATAATGATACTAGTAAGAGATAAATGACTTTAATGGATGGGGTATGAATTTGATTACTAAAATTGTCACAATACACCTTCAAATGCCTTCCAAGTATATTGTAGAAATCACTCTTGCAGCACATATATACTATATATATATATATATATATATATATATATATACACTATATTGCCGAAAGAATTGGGACACCCCTCCAGACCATTGGATTCATGTGGTCCAATCACCTCCATGGCCACAGGTGTATAAAATCAAGCACCTAGGCAACATTTTTGAAAGAACAGGTTGCTCTTAGGAGGTCAGTGAATTCAAGCGGGGTACCGTGATAAGCTGACACCTTACAAATCTGTCCATCTGTAAAATTTCCTAGCTACTAAATATTCCACAGTCAGCTGTTAGTGGTATTATAACATAGTGGAAGCAACTGGGAACAACAGCAACTCAGCCACGAAGTGGTAGGCCACGTAAAATGACAGAGTGGGGTCAGCACATGCTGAAATGCACAGTGCCCAGAAGTCGCCAACTGTCTGCAGAGTCAATAGCTAAAGACCTCCAAACTTCACGTGGCCTTCAGATTAGCACAACAGTGTGTAGAGAGCTTCAAGGAATGGGTTTCCATGGCCGAGCAGCTGCATCCAATCATTTTTCAGGTACCATCATCACTGGTAATGTGTCCAAAAGCACTAACTAGTTTTAATCAGTGCAGTAGCTTCAAGTAATATGGTGTTTACTTTATTAGATGTTTAGTATATTAAATTGCTGCTTTGACAGCTTACATGTTGCTATTACTATACACCATAAATTTAGATGTGAATGCTAGAATTTTTTTAGTCATTTTGTTTATATTTTTTATGGTTTGATAATTTTTTTCTTCTTCTTTTTCTTCTTCTTATTCTTTTCAGCAACGACAGTAATAATATTTGGACTGCAGTTTTCACAGCACGATTTACATATATGGCAAATATCACAGTAGTTGGATTCTTAAATGATGAATTAGTAGCTTATATTTTTACCAATAGGCAAAGAAGTAAGCGTTCAACAGTGCTTACAATTTCTAACGTCACAAGTGGTGATAAGTGTAAGTGTTTACCATCCTTTACTATTACTAAAATGATCACGTTCTAGAACTGTTAGCTGTAGCCAACTAAAGAAATATTCAACCAGTGCCAGATTCCTTTTAAGTATATGGAGTCATTTCAGTCATGTTTAGAAGATACCTTTTGTTTAAAAGATTATTTGTTAAAGGTCTACAACACTCAGAAACAGCTTAATCTATTTTGTTGGAATTAGGTTTGAGGATTCAGTAATCATATACTACAATACAAAAAGGTTTTGATTGATGATGCAATTATGAAACTCAGATATATTATCACTTTGCTGTTTACAATGTATCTGTTGTATCCACTTTGATATAGTTGAATTAGTAATAATGCTTGTCATATTTTACATATCTTATGCTCTAATGAATTGGGTTACTACATACATCTTATAGAGACAACCTGTGGTCTGTTTTTCTGTACTAATAGCAGTTTTTCCATTATTTTGTATGATCAAATGTTTTCTGTTCTGGAACTGGGCAATTTAAACTCTTTTGTTTTAAAGATCTTTTAGATGCACAACTAATTGTTTTTAAATTGCAGCACTTGTTTAGGTTAAATATAATACATGAAACTCTGCACATTTAAGTAAAGATAAGCTTGTAGATAAAAAGCAGATTATACCAATAATATGGTCAAAGAAGTAGCTTACTTACAAAGTATAACGTACAAATATAAAAAAAGTCATCCAGTGCTTATGAACATAAAAGTCCACATAAAGCAGTCAGGGAAATTAAAAAAGATGCTTACAATGTGCCTCTGCATAGCAAATGTAGATGCAGGTAACAAATTTGGGTACTTGCTGTAAACGGGAACATGAATCTGAAGCTTTCTTCTGAGCTATCTGTCAAACACCAAAAAGTTTTAAGGGTGAGTGGAGCCTGATGGCAATGTGATTGACAACAGGCAGTGGGTTGATCCATAGCCAATAGACAGCCTGCTATTGGGTATAAAATCTGCCAAATCACAAGGTGAGAGCAGACCTGATGGGGAACTAGTATTATGGTTTCCCCATCAGGCTGCGCCCATTGTCAGTGCCAATGGTTGTTATGGGGCTGTTGGCTGTGAAGCTAACAGTGTCATTAGTTGCCAGTGACAGGTAGGGAGGAGATAGCAGTGGCAAACATACCGCCTGCTATACAGTGCACAGAAACAGGCACTGTGCTTGTCTCTATACACCAACTTAGATTTGGTTTTAATTGTCTTCAGTTTCATTATGTGCAAACTGGAGATGACTGTTTCTGAATTTGGTTCAGTATTAGTGCTCTTAAGAACAACCTGAGCCTGCCGCATGTGTTAGAAAAGCAATGGAAATAGGCAGCAGTGATTTTTGAATTCGGAGCAGAACATTTTTAAGGGCTATACTGTCAGAAAACTGTGTCAAGGGCTTTCATGAATTCCCCAAGTGCGTCTTAAGGACCATAAATCATTTTCCTTCAAATCATCATCACACTAGTTAGTGAAAATCTCTTTTCAACATACCACTGCCTCATGAAATATTGCTCATCATATAATACGGACCCAAAATCACAGGCAGGTCTGTATGCAACTGAATACATCCATCCACTTCACCAATGGATTATCCCCCTTTTCTCAAAATGCAATGATATACCAAATAGCTTGCTTTTGTGTGAATTTTCTAGCTCTTTTAGTTATTATACTCTGTCATTCAACTTCTCCAAGGTAAATGTCAATAAATCTGTGATTTTTTTAAAATGTATTTTAGGAAAGAAATACAGATCTGTTTAATGATCATAATAATTGTATATCCTTATGTTTTTTCTTAGTGACCGTAAGTGAGCTGGCGATGAACGCCTCATGTAATGTGCCTGGCTACGTATTGGATGCTACCACTTTACAATGTGTTTCTAAGTGTAACTCCTACTGTATGAATGATGGAACTTGTACTCTGATTGACGGCAACGCTACCTGCATGTAAGTAAACATCAACTCCTTCTGATGTTGTCTTCTTCAATCCTACAAAAATATCTCCCTTTTCATACCTCATATATCTTCATCACCATTATCCCCTCCTTACACATACAGTTTTATCCACACCTCATATACCGAAGACTCACCTGTACCATAATTCCTACCTAACTCAAGCAGTTTTAACCAAACCTCACATATCCGAGAATCTCCAGCACCATAGTTCCTACCTTAAACACTGTTTTATCCACACCTTATATACCCAAGAATCTCCAGCACCATAGTTCCTACCTTGCACAGACCGATTTATTTACACCTCAAATACCAAAGATTCCCATCACCATATTACCTACCTTACAAACACATCATATACCCAAGAATCTCCAGCACCATTATTCCTTCCTTTTTTTCTCACAAAGATGGATTTTATTGAGAAAATAGGTGCAAAAAACAATAACACCAATCCAGCACAATTAATACACATGATATGACACAAAGTCTCCATTAGTATTGTGGAAATAAGAAGATGACATTCCAACAATAAGAGAGAAATACAACCTCACAATAAAATTCTATCCATAATAAGATCAGTAGGACTAAGGCCGCGGGAATGCAGCCACAAGCCCCAGATATTTTCCAATTTTCCTGGGCAACACCTGCGCTGGTAGATGATGTGTTCCAATCTGAGCATACTACCTATGTATTTAACCCATTTAGCATTATTCCTTCCTTACACACACAGCTTTATTTACACCTCATACCCAAGAATCTCTAGCACCATCATACCTTCCTTACACACACAGGGATTTATTTACTAAAGCTGGAGAGTGCAAAATCAGGTGCACTTTTGCATAGAAACCAACCTGCTTCCAGGTTTTATTACCAAAGTTTAATTGAACAAACTGTGGTTAGAAGCTGATTGGCTACAATGTACAGCTGCACTAGATTCTGAGTGATCCAGTTTTAGTAAATCTACCCTAGAGAATTACAGAATCCTAACAGTACAAATGTTTCTTACCCTAAAGGTATTGAAATCTATGAGCATCTCTGTTCTCTCTGTTAAAAATAATTAATTGTTTCCCCTTGTTTCGGGTATCTGCAAGTTGGCAGCAAAAAAAAAACACTGCAGCTTTGGCCCACTTTGGAAACTACTATTTCTATGCCACTGTATTGGGTTAACACTTTTGAATTTATAGTACTTAGCTGAATTCATTAAATTAAATTTACAAGCAGTCATACAGAAAGGATTATTGCCATTCTGGGCTCTTTTCTAATAGACAATTTGTGTTTGTTCATATTAGAAATATTAGACAAACTATTAGCCTATTATTTGGTATAATCAATGTATTAGCAATGTTTAAGAGGTTGTATTTTTGGCATTTTAAATATTATCACTATATTAACAGCCCATGTATGTCCTGTTACTTAACCTGTATTATTTTTTTTAATTTCAGTTGCAAACCGTTCACTATTTATGCCACTTCTGGTGATCGATGTGAAAACCTCGCAATGAACCTCAATGCATTCTTTGGAATATTATTTGGAGCTTTGGCTTTCCTCTTCCTGTTAATCGTGGGCATAGTGTTGGGAATATACATCTATCGAAAGAGGAAAAACAAGAATGATTATGACGATACAGACCAGTAAGTGACAAATCTTTTTGTGTTTGCCAATATGTTCTTGGATGCCATGTTTGTGCTAATGTTTAAAAGGAGTATTATTAAAGAAAGCATCAAACAAGGAATGCATTTACAGGGGAAATGTGTTATTACCACTATTACCAGTATATAGCTGTCATATATGCAGCTGTGAAAATGTTTTATTCCCCTGTAAGGAGATAAGTATTATACAATAGGTGGCTGTTCTATATTTGCGCTCATTTCCCTTCAGATACTCAAACTCTATTTCATGTAATTGCCATACATTAGACTTAACAATGCTGCCATTGTATGTCATATGTAAAAGGTGTTATACATAGGATTTAAAGGGTCAGTCCACACATCTGGATATTTTAGTTTTTATAGATGACATAGTTAAATTGATGTATGTGATGGCCCAAATAAGAGGCACCTTAAGCTTGCCCAGCTCTCTATATTTCTTTAGCAAAACAACTTCATAAACTTTTTTCATTCTCTTATCACTGGTTACTTTTTCCAGTCTGTGTCTATCTGCATTCTCTATATTACATTATATTGTTATTTTTACATCTTTATTCTTTCTGCCTTACATATTTGTCCTAGCAGTGAAATGAATTATATATAAATATATATATATTCTTTTTTATTCAGGTTATACCAAACACGGTTTAGCTGGAAATCATCGTTCTTTCCATGTGAGTATATCTGTATTAATTATTAAATGTATTTGTATTTGAACATGTTTTGCTGTTAGTGACACTTACTACTCAGAAAGGTATGTAACATTTCTCTGTATTCAAACTTCTAGCTTTTCAAAAACTGGGAAATGAGATCCCAACTTTAAACACAGATTCGTCACCTGATTTGATTGAGTGGAAACCACACTTAGAAAAAGTAAACAGTATGGCAGAGGTATGTATCACTTTACGTACATTTATTGACATCTAGTCCAGTCTTCATCACTATTGTTATATTGATGTTTATATTTCATTTACTGGATGTAGGATGTCGGATTATTAACAGTTTGGCCTTAGCAAATTTTCACTTTCATAGTCACTATAATCCTGTGTTTTGTGCATACTATACATATATTCATTTGGTAAAACCTGCATGGTGTGGCTCTGCCAGTTGCCGCACAGCCTTTGCAAACAGGACAGCCAAGACCTCTTCCTATGGTGTACTCCACTCCACATTTTGCAATGCAGTGTGGTGATCTGAGCAGGCTACTCAAACCTGAATCATTACTGGATTGAACTCTTTTTGCTTCAAAACATTAATTACTGTATACTACAGGCAAATATTCAAATACAATATGAACAGACCTTTAAAAGGCCCTAAAAAAGTTGCTTAATAACCCAGCAAAAAAAAAAAACAGGGATCTTCTCCTCCACACTAGCTCCGCCCACCTGATTGCTTCACTCATTCACAGTGTTCTGTGAATGGTGAAAATAAAAGTTCTGACAGCTTTTGCGGCTTTCGGCTTGTAGTTTTCAATTAACTACCATGGCGCTCAACAGCACCGTGGTGGTTCACTGAGCCTTGCTGTCAGTAAGTATCTGCTTGCCCTTACGGGATGTAGGAGCAAGCAGTTACACTGAAAGGTCAGAGGGCAATCTGCTGATCACTGGTGCAATGCTTTAGAGCAGTGGTTCTCAACCTTCCTAATGCCGCGACCCTTTAATACAGTTCCTCATGTTCTGGTGACCCCCAACCATAAAATTATTTTCGTTGCTACTTCATAACTGTAATTTTGCAGTGGGAGGAGTAGTGCCACGTCATTGGTGTCAGTGGGAGGAATAGTGTCCCATCACTGATGTCAATGGGAGGAATAGTGCCCCATCATTGGTATCAGTGGTAGGAATAGTGCCCCATCATTGGTGTCAGTGGTAGGAATAGTGCCCCATCATTGGTGTCAATGGGAGGAATAGTGCCCCATCATAGGTGTCAGTGGGGGGAATAGTGCCCCATCATTGGTGTCAGTGGGAGGAATAGTGCCCCATCATTGGTGTCAGTGGGAGGAATAGTGCCCCATCATTGGTGTCAGTGGGAGGAATAGTGCCCCATCATTGGTGTCAGTGGGAGGAATAGTGCCCTATCATTGGCGTCAGTGGGAGGAATAGTGCCCCATCATTGGTGCCAGTGGGAGGAATAGTGCCCCATCATAGGTGTCAGTGGGGGGAACAGTGCCCCATCATTGGTGCCAGTGGGAGGAATAGTGCCCCATCATTGGTGTCAGTGGGAGGAATAGTGCCCCATCATTGGTGTCAGTGGGAGGAATAGTGCCCCATCATAGGTGTCAGTGGGGGGAACAGTGCCCCATCATTGGTGCCAGTGGGAGGAATAGTGCCCCATCATTGGTGTCAGTGGGAGGAATAGTGCCCCATCATAGGTGTCAGTGGGGGGAATAGTGCCCCATCACTGGTGTCAGTGGGAGGAATAGTGTACCATCACTGATGTCAGTGGGAGGAAAAGTGTCCCATCACTGGTATCAGAGGGAGGAATAGTGCCCCAACATTGGTGTCAGTGGGAGGAATAGTGCCCCATCATTGGTATCAGTGGGAGGAATAGTGCCCCCATCATTGGTGTCAGTGGGAGGAATAGTGCCCCATCATTGGTGTCAGTGGGAGGAATAGTGCCCCATCATTGGTATCAGTGGGAGGAATAGTGCCCCAACGTTGGTTCAGTGGGAGGAATAGTGCCCCATCATTGGTGTCAGTGGGAGGAATAGTGCCCCATCGTTGGTGTCAGTGGGAGGAATAGTTCCCCATCGTTGGTGTCAGTGGGAGGAATAGTGCCCCATCGTTGGTGTCAGTGGGGGGAGGAATAGTGCCCCATCGTTGGTGTCAGTGGGGGGAGGAATAGTGCCCCATCGTTGGTGTCAGTGGGGGGAGGAATAGTGCCCCATCGTTGGTGTCAGTGGGGGGAGGAATAGTGCCCTATTGTTGGTGTCTGTGGGGGGAGGAATAGTGTCCCATCGTTGGTGTCAGTGGGGGGAGGAATAGTGCCCCATCGTTGGTGTCAGTGGGGGGAGGAATAGTGCCCCATCGTTGGTGTCAGTGGGAGGAATAGTGCCCCATCATTGGTATTAGTGACACCAATGATTGGGCACTATTCCTCCCACTGACACAAATGATACTTACCTTGCTGACCCCTGCTCCAGCCTGGGCTCGCTCCCTCCCTCCCTCTCCCATGGTACAGACACTTACCGGTCAGCTGTTTTCCTTCTCCGGTTGCTCTCCTCCTCTTCACTCGCTCGATCTTCGAGGTGCCGCTCGGCTCCTCCTCTCTAAGCTCCACCTCCTCGCCGGTGATTGGCCGCCTGTGTGCCTCTCCTGAGCTACAGTTCCGGCGGCCAATCACCGGTGAGGATTGATCCCGGGGGTGTGTCCAGATGACAGGGGCGGCATGTCATCCCGCCCACACCTGGAGACGGATAGAGGAGCGGTGTCTCGGTTCCTAAGACCATCAGAAATATGTGTTTTCCGATGGTCTTAGGCGACCCCTGTGAAAGGGTCATTCGACCCCCAAAGGGGTGGCGACACACAGGTTGAGAACCGCTGCTTTAGAGCATGGGTGTCAAACTAGCGGCCCTCCAGCTGTTGCCAAACTACAAGTCCCATGAGGCATTGCAAGACTGACAGTTACAAGCATGATTCCCAAAGGCAGAGGCATGATGGTACTTGTAGTTTCGCAACAGCTGGAGGTCCGCCAGTTTGACACCCCTGCTTTAGAGGCTCCAGAAACAAAAAATAATAAATGCACATTTCTTACCTGGCAGAAAATGTGCATGTATTTTTTTTTTGCTAAAAGGTTAACTTATCCTTTAAAAGTGTAGATACTATAACCTTTTTTTGCACTCACATCTATTGAAATATTTCAGTATTTGACTTCATTCGCATTCTTATCTTTCCTTCATCCTCTAACATTTCACTTGGTTGCTGGAAGCCAGAGAAGCCACCTTGTGTAAGCACTTTGGGGTAGATTAACTAAATATGGTGCACTCAGAATCTGGTGCAGCTGTGCATGGTAGCCAATCAGCTTCTAACTTCAGCTTGTTCATGTAAACTTTGGCAATAAAACCTGAAAGCTGATTGGTTTCTATGTAGAGTTGTACCAGGTTTTTAGAAAAAAAAAAAACCTGTTTGAATCATTCAAGTCGTAGATTACATTATACACAGGTCTGTGAACTCACCCCATTTGACAGCCCTGGTGCTTTGTAACTGGTCCACCAATAATGTCACATGTATTGAGTAACATGCTCCTCAATGCACAGAAATAGCGAGTATTTTCTTCTGGCTCAGCAGCTGTACAGAACAGTGGTGGAGTGAATCAAATGTGCATATATGATGCTTGGCAGCAGAAACAAAACAAACCAGCTGATCTGCCCTGCATGGCAAGAAAAGTATTGTTATATCATTTGTATGCTTAATATTGAATCAATCCTATTTCTGATTTATTGTCTTTCTTTTTCATAGGTCAAGTTTAAACGACCTGAAATTAAACCTAATTTAAACATGTATGATTAGACAGCTCGGGGAAACTCAAGTTGATGTTATAACCAGTTTCCTAAAACTGATATGTCCAGAGAACAGACTGTTCACTAATTACAAATTGTAATAAAATGTATATGTAATTACATCCCTGTATAACTAGGCTAAATTATTTATTAAATAATAACTCTGCCCTAAAAGAACAATATGCTGCCTTATCTTACCTTTTGTTTCATTATTTGATGAAATCCCTAAGCTACAAAAAGATGTACTACAAGGGTATGACTATATTCTCATTCTACCTTGATTAAAATATGCAGAGCAGTGTCTATGCCCATGCCAATTCTCACTGCCTATGGTGTTCTATTGAAGAGGACTAAATGAAAACTGGAAGTGTTACCTTTGGCAACCAAGTAGGTTTCACTTTACAAACTTACATGATATAATCCTAATTGAAATGTGGGTGGTTGCTATTAGTAACTTCATCTTATTACTCACAATTACAGAAATGCTCTAAAATGTCTAAAGCTGTCACAAGACTGTATCATAATGAAGGGTAGTTTTATGGGAATAAGCTGATACAATGTGCCAACATGAATGGATTCACACAATGACCTGACAAAATGTTTCAGCACTAGAAAACCAATCATTTACATTTTAAACTTGAGTATATCCGAAGAGTAGGGTTTTTCTCAATATTATAATGCACTATTCCTGTCCTTGCATACTGTTAAAAGACTGAAGAGTATATTTTTGTATCAGCCTTGTATAGCTTTTGATTTTGAACTTGTATTTTTTTCTCTAATATGTATTATTGTATCAAACTATGTACTAAAGCATCCGTTATGCAATGCACCTGAGCTTCTAATATGATAATGATTAGAAAAATCAATGATGGTGTAACTCTTCCTATTTATATGCCTTACAGTTTTAATTAAATGATTCATGTTACCTCTTAAGATTTCATTTTACTTTGTTGGTTCATGGGAGTAACCTATTTTTTACTTGTTCATCAAGTATTTGCTGAGGAGGGGGTTTAACATGCTATAGTACCTCTCTAAACTAAGGCTGGAAGCCATTTTGTTGAAGATTGGCCCAAATAATCAGATATGTAATCTCAAAATTCAAAGCCTAACTGTAGCCAATTTTTTTTCCTTGTTTTGTGCAGAGTAGGAAAGATTAACATTTCTGCCAGGTCTTTATTTCTGTCTGAGGCTCCATTAGGAAGCTTTCCCTTCACTTTCTGCCCTGTGATGCTCATGCTAGAAGTAGAAGGAGCAATTGTCATTAGAACATCATAGACATCACAGACACTCACATCTAACCCTTCCCAACCCTACTAAAATTGTGTTTTTATGTTTTTCTTTATCTCTATTGAGTACATTTCTTATCACTTCCTGTTCTAATAGGAAAGGGAATGTCAAACAAATGACATAGGGGGCTGGGCAATACCCTGTGGAACATGTACCACAGGGAAAAAAATCAGGTTGCCAGGAAGCAGAAAATTTAAAAATGATTTAATTGAAACAAAACAAATGCTAAATTAATTTAAATATCATGCCTGGGAGATACATTTAACTGGGAAGTGGCCTATCTGTGAGATATATACAACCTACTAAAGCAAAACTGACATTTACAAAGAAAACAAAATGCCACTTAATTTGCCAGCAAATGACAGCTCTGGACTACTTTCCTCTGTTTGTACACAAAGTGGCCATGGATTCCTTTCATCTATACCAGAGCCTTGAGGCTGTGGTACAGATGTTAATGGTGGACTCTCCAAAAACTCAATACCAGACCCTTATGCAAGCATGCTGACTAGTTGGCCAAGAGGGGAGACTGAGCATGCATTCCCTGAAACATACTAGGCTACATGCGTACATACATACATGGTGGATGTAGGATTATAACTTTTTTTTTTTTATATGGTTGAACTGGATGGACTTTTGTCTTTTTTCAGCCAGACTGACTATATAACTATGTAACATGCCATTAACATGGGATCAACATCATTGTTCACTCACTTTTCAGAAATGTCCTATTAGTTCTCCTTATGTCTGCAGTACAGGAAGTAAAGGTTTATCTCCCCTTTAAACAAACCTGTCCAGATTTTTTTGCACAAGCCATTTACAGAAATACCGGGGTTAGAAAAAAAATGGAACACTGATTTGCAGGTGTGAAAGTGACGTCATGATTCGGAAAGTGGAAGTGATGTAACATTCTTTTGCTTCCACTGTGTGATGAGACACCTAGCCAACAGGTAGGAAGGCTCACTGTCATCATTCACTGCGTGTGCTGCTAGTAATACGGAGTCATGTCAGAACTTACTGAGCTTCAAAGAGGACAAATTGTTGGTGCCGCTTAGCTGGTGCCTCTGTGACTGATGTTGCCAATTTATTTGCCGTGTGACAAGGTGCAGTATCAAACGTTATGAAGGCATAAGCACAGTCGTCATGGTTAACTGATCAAAAGAGACAAAAGGACATTGCACAGGATTGTGACCCGAAAATAACTGCTGCAAAAGTGACTGCAGAGCTCAGTCTCAGTTACATGAAGACAAGCTGCTTGCTCTGGGGGCATTCATGTGTTCTTGCTCCTGAGCAGCGTATGTTGTCTATGGCACACACAAAGCATGGCTCAGTCCCACCCCACTGCTCTCTCATCACTAGCTGTGATTGACAGCAGCGGAAGCCAATGGGTTCCGCTGCTGTGTCTCAGCCAATGAGGAGTGAGAGACCTAGGAGAACAGCCACTCTTGTGCACACTGCTGAATCAGGTTTGGGCTTGGATAAGTACTGGAGGGGGCTGTGGAGGGAGCTGCACACTGAAGGTTTTTTACCTGCATTTGGTGGTTCAGCCTTTACAACCACTTTAAAAAAACACGATATGCAACATACAGCACTGTCCAAAATTAAATATATAAAAATATGAAATATGAATATTAAAAAAAAATAATTCACAACAAATAATCTGTACAAATAAAAAGAGAGCATTACATCAATACAGCAATAAATATATGTAAACAAATGTACATAAGTTTTAACAGAAAATGCTGTGCAAATCAATAACGATGCATCAAATCAATACAACAATCAAATCAAACCAACAAAAAACGAACCAACGAAAAAAATAAATTGTGCAAAATGAATCTACAGTAATTGCATATAACAAATAAATAATTCAGTGTTTAAACAATCATCTTTCACAAGGTGAGAAATGGGATAGCCAATCTTCTATGTGGTATGTATGTGGTAAAGTAACTGTACTTCACACTGTTCATAATACACACCAGTGATATACTTGTCAATAGTCTCAGATTTGGGGGGACAGTCCCTACTTTAAGTTAGCTGTCCCTTTACTGCTTTGTCCCAGTCTGTGTCCAAAAAACCCAGCCACATGGACAGCTGCACTTTTCCTGTCCTTGCAGCTATAAGTGTAACTGTGTAAACTTCCTGGCTGGGCCAATGATTGGGTCAGCAGAGACCCTTGCGGGGAGACTGCCTGTACCCCTCTCCTCTTCTTTAATTAGGTTAGGTTGTCCCTTAGGGCTCTGGAGGAGTGGAGATAGCAACCCGGGAAGTCTTCCACCTCTAGCTAAAGGGTAAGTGAAGGCCATAGGGGAGTGCTCTGACACTACATACTGCACTAGCCTGACACTACATACTGCTCACCGACTGTCCTGCCACTTACATACATCTCTCTACTCTGCCACTACATATTGCCCTAGCCTGGCACTACATACTGCTCACTGACTGCCCTGCCACTTACATACATCTCTCTACTCTGCCACTACATATTGCCCTAGCCTGGCACTACATACTGCTCACTGACTGCCCTGCCACTTACATATATCTCTCTACTCTGCCACTACATATTGCCCTAGCCTGGCACTACATACTGCTCACTGACTGCCCTGCCACTTACATACATCTCTCTACTCTGCCACCACATATTGCCCTAGCCTGGCACTACATACTGCTCACTGACTGCCCTGCCACTTACATACATCTCTCTACTCTGCCACTACATATTGCCCTAGCCTGGCACTACATACTGCTCACTGACTGCCCTGCCACTTACATACATCTCTCTACTCTGCCACTACAGATTGCCCTAGCCTGGCACTACATACTGCTCACTGACTGCCCTGCCATTACCTACTGCTTACTGACTGCCCTGCTACTAA
This sequence comes from Staurois parvus, assembly GCF_062004578.1. Taxonomy (NCBI): domain Eukaryota; kingdom Metazoa; phylum Chordata; class Amphibia; order Anura; family Ranidae; genus Staurois; species Staurois parvus. The sequence continues at coordinate 4,911,262 of NW_028318031.1, read as the reverse complement.
AAACTGCTCACTGACTGCCCTGACAGGTCATTCTGCCCAAGCCTCACACTACATACTGCTGACTGATTTCCCTGACACCACATACTGTTTACTGACTGCTATGCCCTATCCTGACACTACATACTGCTCACTAACTGTCCTGTCACCAAATGCTGCTCACTGACTGCCTATCACTACATACTGCTCACTGACTGCTTGTCATTGCATACTGCTCACTGACTGCCTTACCACTACATACTGTCCTAGCCTGACACTATACATACTACTGAATGACTGCCCTGCCATTATATACTGTCCTAGTCTGACACTACATACTGCTGACAGACTGCCCTGCCACTGCATATTTTTCACTGACCGCAATGACATTAAATATTGATCACTGACTACCATGACACTACATACTGCCCTAACCTGCCACTACATAACTGATCACTGACTGCCCTGTCACTACATACTACTTGCTGACCGCGCTGTTATTACATACTGCTCACTGAATGCCCTACCACTGCATACTGCCCTAGTCTGACACTACATACTACTGACGGACTGCTCTGCAATTACATATTATTCATTGACTGCCTTACCACTACATACTGCCCTAGTCTGCCCCTACATACTGCTAGTTGGCTGTACTGTCACTATATACTGCTCTTGCACTGCCCAGTCACCATTTGCTGCTCGCTGACTGTCCCAATACATACAACTCACTAACTGCTCTACTACTATATATTGCGCTATAGCCTGATAATGCATACTACTACTGACTGTCTGCCCTGCCACTGCATACTCCTCACTGACTGCCCTAGTATTATACTGTATATTGCCCTATACCCTGACTCTACATATTACTACTGACAGTCTGCCCAGCCACTGCATACTGCTCGCTGACTGCCCTGTCACTACATACTGCTCACTTACCGCCAAAGTCACTACATACTGCTCACTGACTGCCCTGTTATTACATACTGCTCACTCATCACCCAGTCACTAAATACTGCTTACTGACTGTCCTATCACTACATACTTCTCACTAACTGCCATACCACTATATATTGCCCTAGCCTGACACTACATACTACTGATTTATTGCCCTGCTATTACACACTGCTCTAATCTGACAATACATTCTGCTAACTGACTGCTCTGCTATTACATAGTATTCACTGACAGCCCTGTCACTACATACTGCTGGCTGACATATTCCGCTACTACATACTGCTCATTGACTGCCTTGTCACTACATACTGTTCACTTACTGCTCTTCTAATACATACTGCCTCAGCCTTACACTATATAATGCTCACTGACTGCCTGGTATTTTATACTGCTGACTGACCGCCCTGCCATTACATACTGCTGATTGACAGCAGTGTCACTTCATACTGCTCACTGACTGCCTGGTTCTATATACTGCTGACTGACCACCCTGCCATTACATACTGCTCATTGACTGCCATGTCACTGCATACTGCTCACTTACTGCCCTGCTATTCTGTACTGTCTCAGCCTTCTACTAAAAAATGCTCACTAAATTCCTGACACTACATACTTCTGACTGACCATTCTGCCACTACATACTGCTTATTGACTGCCATGTCACTGTATACTGTTCACTTACTGCCCTGCTACTACATACTGCTTTATCCTGCAACTACATATTGCTCACTGACTGCCTGCTACTACATACTACTCGCTGACGTCCTTGCTGCTAGACACCATACACTCCATGGATCTTTACTGCCATTTCTTGCTGTCCTGCACTGCATATTTTCTTCTTTATATTTGCATTTCTTTAGTATCATAACTACCCCTAACTACTCTCATACACTCACCGGCCACTTTATTAAGTACACCTTGCTAGCACCAGGTTGGACCCCCTTTTGCCTTCAGAACTACCTTCATTCTTTATGGCATGATTCAACAAGGTGTTGGAAACATTCCTTAGAGATTTTGGTCCATATTGACATGATAACATCACGCAGTTGCTGCCAATTTGTCAGCTGCACATACATGATGCAAATTTTCCATTCCACCACATTGCAAAGCTGCTATATTGGATTGAGATCTGGTGACTGTGGAGGCCATTGGAGTACAGTGAACTCATTGTCAGTTTGAGATGATTTGAGCTTTGTTACATGGTGCATTATCCTGCTGGAAGTAGCCATTCAAAGATCGGTACTCTGTAGTCATAAAGGGATGCACATGGTCAGCAACAGTACTCAGGTAGGTTATGGTGTTTAAACAATGCTCAATTACTACAAAGGAGCCCAAAGTGTGCCAAGAAAATATGCCCCATACCATTACACCACCACAAATCTGAACCATTAATACAAGGCAGGATGGATCCATGCTTTCATGTTGTTTATGCCAAATTCTGACCCTACCATCTGAACGTCTCAGCTGAAATCGAGACTCATCAGTCCAGGCAACATTTTTCCAATCTTCTATTATCCTGTTTTGGTGAGCCTTTGCGAATTGTAGCCTCCGTTTCCTGTTCTTAGCTGACAGGAGTGGCACTCGGTGTGGTCTTCTGCTGCTGTAGCCCATCTGCTTCAAGGTTCGATGTGTTGTGCATTCAAAGATGGTATTCTGCATACCTTGGTTGTAATGAGTGGTTATTTGAGTTGCTAGATGGTTGTATGTGAAAATCCCAGTAGATCAGCAGTTTTTGAAATACTGAGACCAGTCTGTCTGGCACCAACATCCATGCCACATTCAAAGTCACTTAAATCCCCTTTCTTCCCTATTCTGATACTTAGTTTGAATGTCAGCAAGTAGTCTTCACAACGTCTAAGTGCCTAAATGCATTGACTTGTTGCCATGTGATTGTCTGATAAGCAATTTCTGTTACCAAGCAATTGAACAGGTGTACCTAATAAAGAGGCTGGTGAGTGTATATGCTCAATTAATTCCAGACTTTGAGCATGGCACACACGCCCCCCAAAAATAGGTCATCATTGTACAATGGACATGTGTAGCACATCTTGTCCTTCTGCCCTGCTCCCCCCTTCCAACACAAAGCAATTCAGTTCTGATTAATCAAAGCTGGATTCATGTTGGCAGCATTAAGCTGTCAAAAACAAAAGCAGTCTGGCAGTGTTTATAAATAGCATTTTCTCAGACACTACAGAAAGATACAAAAGTAACAGTATGTCATATTGTATCATTTTGTTCATTCATCTGTAGATCAAAGTGATAAACCTGGATCTGCAGATGATGTTAAAGCTACCTGACAAGTAAAAAAAAAGTTGTTTTTAAAATAAAATGTTTCTGTGTTTAACCCCTTATTTTACACTAATCCCTCAGCTAGATAGTTTACTTTAATCATCAATAGTTTAATCATTAATATTCTAAAATTTTTGGCGTTTTTTTATTCATTAATATTTTTGTAAATTTAATGCATATTTACAAATTTTCTGATTAAAAAATAACACCACTTTATTTCGTTTGTAAATAACTTTGCAATGCATGTTAGCAGAATAATAATTTTAGAGACATTTTAAACAGAACAAATCACATAATAAAATATGCTCTTTTTTCTGCAGTAACCCTATTTGTTTTTAAACTAACACTGGTCCAAAAAGAAAAAGCGCATTTTTTAATAGTCTAAGGAATGGGAAAAAAAAATTGTTGTAAGACAATAATCATGAAAAATCCTAATTTATCTTAAAAAAAAAACAATATATGTATTACCTTGTTATCTTAAAGTGGAACTTTAGGCTACAATTAAAGATGGACAAACAGGAAGGAATTTGAATGCAGAAGAGTCATGCTTTGTCTCTTCTGCATTAAAGTTACTTACCTGCCTGGCTGCCCCTGTACAGTGAGCTGCGCACGCACAGCTCCCTGTACAAATAAAGCAATGCCAATTCTGACTGAACCCTCGCTCATGTGCGAGAGTGACATTATCCCCACCCAGCCAATGACAACAACGATCAAGACTTGAAAGCTGGATCGCTGGAGACGAGGTGAGTATAGTTTCGCTTTAAGCAGTGACAAAGTTATCGAAGAATAAACAGGTCCATAGCAAAGTTGTAAAAGTTGCTCTGGTTCATAGAGGGGGGGACAGGTGTGAGAGATGAAGTGGTTATAGGAGAAGCATGGGGTTTGTAAAAAAACACAAAAGCAAAATCCATAGTTACCCCTTTTCTGCAGCATCTATGTGATGCTTCAGCTGTCTCACGTTGGCTCTAAGTCTGAGAACATGACCACTGATTATTCAGTTCTCAGTCTGCTCAGAGCAAAGAGCAGCGACTGTCAGTCACTACTCTCCTTTCTCCTCCTCAAGTGCTCCCTGGAGTAACAGGCAGGAGAGAGGGTGGGTGCAACTGGCTCTGGCTCTTAGACACACAGCATTGTCTGGATCCTTCCAAAGTCTGGAGTGGCTCTGCCACATTAGACTCTGGGTCACAGGGCAGCAAACGTAAATACACATCTGTGACCCACAATAATGTATGGTCAAAAAATCTTTGGCCATACTTCTCTTTTAATTAAAGTATGGCATTAAGTTAATGATATGCCTCTTGTAAAACCATTTTAACTGAATGCCTCATCTCTTGTTAAATTACATTCTCCACCTACAATGTTTTAGTGGACGCACAGTGAAAACAATGTTGGCAACTATGCAGTGGTATAACTCACTCATTAAATTTGATTGACCACTTGTTACAAAATGGTCAAATTGCCAGGGTAATAACACTCATGAAAGGAAGGTCCCATTCAAAAAAGTACAAAAGAGCTCATAACGTGAGACATTATAATCCAGTGGTACTCACGGAGTGCTCAGCCCTGCACTAAGGGACAGTTCACACCACAGAAACACAGTCCAGAAGTGTTCCGGATTCATTTGTGATGTATTCTGATGCATTTTTGATTAGTTCCAGTGCATTTTCCCCCTCTTTTTTTCTTAATATTAAATAGGGACACATGCATTCCAGTGCATTTGGATGCATTTAGGTATGTTCTAGTGCGTTCTGGTGCATTTTTTATGCGTTTTACCATGATCCAGTACAGTCCAGTGCAGGAAAAATGCAGCATGTTCTACTTTTTTTTCTAGAACTGGAACACACTGGAACTGACTGCACTGGTGTGAATTATGCCATTGGAAACCAAACTACCTACTTTTCATGTGTTTTTGATGCAGAAAAAAACCTAATTGGACTGCATGTGGTGTGAACCAGCCCCTAGGACATGATAAGACATGAATCAAGCATCAGTGCCCATGAAATTGTTTCTTATGGTGTTTTTTTACCTCCTTGTAACTAGCTCCTGGACCTCTCTTTTTCCCCTTTACTTCTGTTTGCTGCAGTCATGTGCACTGGTCTATGTACACTACAAATCCAATAGTCCATAGATCCTAACTCTAACATGGTCTAACTCAGAAGAAAGCAAAAGAGAGGGTGGTTACATTTCTCCACGCATTGGAACCATAGAGAATGAACATAACCACCCACTAACAGGAAGTCATAGGAGGTTCAAAGCACTAGAAGGTACTTTTTGAGTTAGGAAAACATAACTGAATATATGTTTTAATAATACATACTTAAAGTGTTACTAAACCCAGGACCCTGCATTCACTCTATCTGGTCCCCCAGAGTACACACAACATGGAAATGCAATTATTTTAGTAAATATAAACTGCTAAATACCTTTTCTCATCAGCAGATAGAGCAGTCTTGTGACTTCTATCAGTGTTCAGTAGAGCACTGGTTAAAGCTTGTAGGAGGGGTTTTCTTTCAGCTTTAGGAGGATGCAGAACCCCTGCTCTCTGTCTGGACAGTGCTGATTGGCCCTGTGCTGATCACATGCACTCTCCCAAGACAAAAAAAAAACTCTCTAGCAATACACATCAAACTGGAAGAAGGGGAGGACTGAGTTTACTGTTGTGGGTTTAGTAACACTTTAAATATACCACTTTAAAGGAATAAAACATGAGAAAATGTGCATGCATTGCAGACATATCCTCCATATGTATGTATTTATTTATTTTGGCTTGATGTACACTTTCACATAACAGGCCTGGATGCACTGCAATGTGTGAATCCAGCCTAAATGATTCTTTTTATGCAATTGAACATTGAGTTATTACAATTACTTGGTCCCAGAACCATGCATGGGGCAATTGTACACCACATAGGTACACCACATTTCAACAAAGAAATAAAAAAAAAAAAAACATTTCAGGGATTTAAAGTGATTTTAAGTGTTTGTTGTTTTAAACAAAAATAATAAACAGGTTTATACTTACCTGCTCTTCTTGGGTCCACTGTCAATGTATCTGGCTCCTCCTTTCCACCGAGTGCCCCCATAAAAACCTTTTTTCCATGGGGGCACTCATGCAGACTCACTCCTGAGCCTTGCTGCCTGTATTTATTGATGCAAACAGCAGGATTCGGCTCCCCATTTCCTCATCACTGCCTTTGATTGACAGCAGTGGGAACCCAGGGCCCCCGCTGCCTCAGTAAAGCCCAAGAAACCAGGAAATGAAAGGAGTGAAGAGCTGCAGATGTGCTCAATTCTGGATCAAATGAGGGCTCAGGTAAGTTAAAGGGGGAGGAAGTGGGTAAGGGAGAATACGAATGTCTAAACATTTTTTACATAAATGCAAATAATGCTAAAATATCAAAATTGTAGACTTTATAACCACTTTAAGGATCTTGTACTAAGGGAGCAGTGTGAGTGACCAGGTAATAAATATTGTTTAAATAGGCAACACTGCCCAATCACAATCCCCACCCACAAACTCAGTTCTGGGCATCCTTTAGGACTTAACACAATTTTTCCCTTTTTTGTTTTTTTGGACTTTCTGTACATTGACAGGTACAGTTCTTTCATAGATCAGTGTTCACCCCTGTTTATCAAATATGGGTTACAATTTCCCTGCAGTAGTTATGTTTTAACCACATATATGGTTATTGGATCCTGTGAGGTTATTTTTCTAGTACACTTAAAATGCCTTTGTTGTTAGGGAGGAATGTCCCTTTGACATGCCCTGCTGTTCTGATTTGATCACTTGGGGAGGTGTTGGGGTAACGTATTTGTACCCTTTTTGGATTTAGTAATCTTGAACTGGATACATGCATTCCAGAATAACATTCCATTTCCATGGTAGCAGAACCCCTTTTAATTATTTAAATTGTTTGTTTTTAATACATGGTGTTATGTTTTTCTGGTGATTTCATTTTCATATTATTTTTGAAGTACTGTCAAGCACATCCTGGTTTGGTCAAGTTCTTTTTCCAACAGGATGTGCTGGAGAGCCATGCAACATTTTTTTAACATTGTATTTTTGGAATACAGATCTGTTCACTAATATGTTTTTCACTGGTTGTGGTATCAATAATGGTCCCTGCTTAGCTTGTTGCTACAGCAGGGATTGCTGGTATACATCAAAGTGCAGTGCATGATAGTATACAAAATCAGAAGAATTAACTAAAACTGGAGCAGATCTGGAACACTGTGCATAGCAATCAATCAGCTTCTATTTTCACCTTGTTCAGTTAGGATTGAATATGAAAGATAGAAGCTGACTGGTTGCCATGCACAGTTGCCCCAGATTCCGGCTGCTCCAGTCTTAGCAATTACAGTATATTGTAGTTCTATGTGTTCCTGTTGCTGTAATGACCCCCTGTGCACTTCCTGGTGCTCCAGATCAGAGGTGGTCAACTTTCTTGAAATGGGGGGGGGAAGGGGGGCCTCATGTGCCCCAAACATCACCAAAAGGAAGGCCACACATAAAATTCACTGAATATTCAGTATCGGAGACAGCAGATGCACAACAGCATATAGTCAAAGACTATGGGCATGATACAAGAAATGGTCAGAGACTCTGGAAATATTACAAGAGATGGTCAGAGACAGTTGACATACTACAGGAAACAGTTTGAGACCTCAAACATGATACAAGAAATGGTCAGAGTTTGTGCACATTCTCGGTTTGATCAGATGTTTTACAAGCTGGAAATGGCTTGTAAACAACAAACCAAAACTGGAAGTGACAAAATCCTCATCGCTTCACGTTTCATACACCACCACGTTGATTGGCAATTAGTAGTTCCTCCTTCATCTCTATGGTAGGCCGACTTGACCACCCACATCAGTACCGAAAATGGTGGCGGGCAGAGGTGGGAGTGTGGGGACCCCCTTCCACCCTCTGCTGAAGTGATCCAGTGGCTGTATAGCCACTCTGATCACTTTTACATTCCTGGCTCTAAAACAAAATACCAGAACCACTAAAACCCGGGGATGTACAGGTATGTCCATTTGTAGGAAATGGTTAAATACTTTAAGGGGGTGAATAAGGTTCAGGAGGTAAGGATTTTTAGTATGAAGCTGAGATCAAGAATGTGACATGACTTCAGACTAGCAGAAGGAAAGTTTTAAACTAATCTTAGAAAGTATTAATTTAATGAAAGGGTAGTTGGTGCCTGGAACACCCTTCCAGCAGAAGTAGTGAGTCAGCTAACAGTAAGTGGCTTCAAATAAAACACAAAACATTAAAAAAAAAATTGTATAAATTATGGGGCAGACTTGTTTCTTTGTAGTCTATGTAGCCCAGGTGATATTTATCTAGCAGCTTGGGGGACGTTTTTTTATATTTTGTTCATTCAGTTTTATTTTATTTTATTTTGAGTTACTTCACTCATTTGGTAAGACTCCTCAGGTGCTGATTTAATAAGTAGACTCGTTTCTTTGTTTCTATGTTTCATTACATCTATGTGAATATCTGAAGTATACAACAACAATTAAATAATAACTGATAATATTTAATAAGACTTTGTCAATAATCACCATGTTAACAATATAAAGTGCAATAATGTGACATAGAAGAAAAGGTCACATCAGAATGCCATTAAATTAAAATTGCAAGAATAATATTAATATAAACAATATATGGAAAAATAAATTTGACAGTCTTACAGAATGCCACCTTACATTTTAAGATACAAGTAAAGTGTACATAAAATATACATCATATAAAAATAAACATTTCCACAACAAGAAAATAATTTTTCTTTTTAGAAAATACAAATTGTCAACATGACATTGATCAGAAGTTTCCAGACCACAAAGATCGGTATAATCCAGTATCCTCATTTCTCTTGCTCTGGTTGAACATTCTGATTAAAATTTGCCAAGAAATTCCCTGAGTACTTTTTTCTCCAAATATAGACAGAAGTAAAGTTATTGCCTCAAGGATCAGTACTTGTCTGGTATTTTTCAAGAGATGGCCTTTGGATTTTAATCTAGATGGAAAAGAAAATTTAAAGTGCAACTTTAAAGAATTTACTGTGGTATATCTGGTGAGTGCCTTTCCCTAATGAAGACATTCTCTAGTAATGCACCTCCCATTTCCGCTGTACATTATCATTATGAAGGAGTCCCTGCAAAGCCAAGAGTTGTATTGCCAATGGGCCTGCAAGAACACCCATGGCAATGTGCCTACCTCAACAAACATAACATACCACAAAGGCCTGGAAGGATTTTCTCGCACTGTGCACAGGGAACTCATCTCTATCTGAGATCTGATAAACATGTTTTGAGAGAAATCTTAGGGGGAGGGAGAATCTTACTGGGGATGCAGATTTTTTTGGGTGAGGGAAATCTTTGTGGAAAAGAGGGAATTTACGCTTTAGGGAAAGACAATGGAGGATTTTTTCTTGGAGAAAGGGTGGCTAAATTGGAGCTGCTGAGTTTCTCATATATTTTTACCAATTTATCCACCAGTAACCACATGTGGTTACTGAAAGAAAACATAATTTCCCTCAGGATGCAGAGATTGTGGACACAGCTACTGTACATATGGACAAGTCCCACCCATCTCAGCTTGGAAAGGAAGTGAAAGGATCTTGTAAAAACAGTACAGAACCTTTTTACCTAGCAATTCCCTCCAATGCTCCTATTGCTCCTTCATGATTAGTTCTAGCTGAGTAATCTAATTTAACCACTTGAAGACCTTAAAAAGAGGAGTCATGCCCTAACACACCTCAACAGTTTTTAGGGCATATCTCCAATGTCCATCTCCTCTTCCCTAACACTGCTCCCCCCATCACTATAATTGGCAATTATCAGATGTCAAAAAGACACCCAATAATTACTATGTATGACAAAATGCAGCAGCTCTTGTGTAAAATGACACTTTTAAATAACCTGCAAGTGTCAACAATAGACTGTAATTGTAAGAAAACAGTATATTGATACATTTTGTTTACCATTTGATTTATATGTAGATCAAAGGTGTGACCTTTGATCTGCTTATGACATCAGCTAACCAAAATATTATTATTATTATTGTACAGGATTTATATAGCGCCAACAGTTTGCTCAGCGCTTTATAATATACATCTAACACATATAAAAAAAATAAAATGTATTTCTATTTAACCCCTTATTAATATTAAAATTTCCTGTTTTTCTTTATTCAATTTTTTACCATCAATTTTTTTAACCTTTTTTAAAAATTTTATTTGTTTTGTGTGTTATTTTTTCAGTTTCACTGTTAGATTTGTCCTCATAACTTACAATGCAAGTTAAGTTTTTCTACACGTAACATTTAAAAAAAATGTATTCCTATATAACCCGTTATTAAAATTTAAACTTCATGTATTTTTTTATTCTATTTTTTTTACCATTAATATTTAATTCTCTTTTCCATTTCATTTGTTTTGTTTCTTTGTTTTTCAGTTTCACTGTTAGATTTATCCTCTTTGTTAATAATACTAGTCAAGTTTTTAGGGTTTAATTTCTTTAAGGATCATGTACGAATAAGAAGAACCCTAAAAGAATAAAAAATGTGCACAATGTATGTTTAACCTTTGTCTATAGATTACATATAACATGAAAATTTGTTTCCACAGAAGCATTGCCAAAAGAAAGTGTAGTTCTCCCCCTCAAAAAAGAAGGCTGTATGCGTTACTTTGTATTCTTAAATAGTGACAAACTTATCGTGGAATAACTGGGTCTATAGTGGAAGTTTCAAAAAAAATGGTCCATAGGTGGTATAAAAGTACAAGAGCTAAAGAGTTTAAAAATTAAAATGACCAATGTACCATATTGATTCTTTGGAATGAGTTAAAATCAAATTAGATTATTCTGTTTTTTCCCCATATATTAGGTTTATTGAAGACCATAATATGTTACCTGAGGAGCAACTGGAACATTTTCCAAGTGAGGAGTAAAGCTTTTGAGCTCAGGCTTCCCAGGCATGTCAGTCTCTAGCAGCCTCCCAAAAGCTGTACAAAGACAAGCATGTGGATTTATTATGAAGATTTAACCAATACTAAAATCAAGTGAATTATAATATTAATAATAATGACAATAATAATAATAATAAAAAAAATACAAGCTCATAATAATAATAAATGTAGATACAAAACAAGATATTTAACATGGCTAGTTACAAAAATTTCTCAAGAGAAAGAATGGGTAAATATTGCCCAAGTATAGTACATCTAATCAATCAAATTGATTATAATACCCTAGAAAAAATGACTACTGTAATCTAATTGGCTGTTATGTGCAACATTATGCTGTATTTCTGGCCATATGTGATTGGTTTCTTCAGCCCAAAATATAGACCCAAATACAAAACAATATAGACCTTAGACATACGCTATATTGCCAAAAGTATTGGGACACCCCTCCAAATCATTGGATTCAGGTGTTCCAATCACCTCCACGGTCACAGGTGTATAAAATCAAGCACCTAGGCATGCAGACTGCTCTCAGGAACTCAGTGAATTCAAGCGTGGTACTGTGATAGGTTGCCACCGATACAATAAGTCCATCTGTGAAATTTCCTTGCTACTAAATATTCCACAGTCAACTGTTAGTGGTATTATAACAAAGTGGAAGCAACTAGGAACAATAGCAACTCAGACGCAAAGTGGTAGGCCATGTAAAATGACAGAGCGGGGTCAGCGCATGCTGAAGCTCATAGTGCGCAGAAGTCACCTACTGTCTGCAGAGTGGTTGCCAGGAGAACAGTACTTGATTGGTGGAGGGGGGATTATGGTGTGGGGTTGTTTTTCAGGGGTTGGGCTTGTTTCCTTGGTTCCAGTGAGGGAACTCTGAAGACGTCAGCATATCAAGACATTTTGGACAATTTCATACTCCCAACTTTGTGGGAACAGTTTGGGGATGGCCCCTTCCTGTTCCAACATGAATGCATACCAGTGCACAAAGCAAGGCCCATAAAGACATGGATGAGCAAGTTTGGGGTGGAGGAAATTGACCGGTCTGCACAGAATCCTGACCTCAACCCAATAGAACACCTTTCGGATGAATTAGAGCAGAGACTGCGAGCCAGGCCTTCTAGCTTGACATCAGTGCCTGACCTCACAAATGCGCTCCTGGAAGAATGGTCAAACATTCCCATAGACACACTCCTAAACCTTGTGGACACCCTTCCTAGAAGAGTTGAAGCTGTTATAGCTGCAAAAGGTAGGCCAATCAATATTGAACCCTACGGACTAAGACTGGGATGCCGTTAGTTCATGTGCGTGTAAAGGTGTCACAATACTTTTGGCAATATAGTGTGTATGTGTGTGTGTGTATATAAATATATATATATATATATATATACAGTCATGGCCGAAATTGTTGGCACCCTTGATATTTTTCCTGAAAATCAAGTATTTCACACAAAAAAGGTATTGCATTAACACATGTTTTGCTATACACATGTTTATTCCCTTTGTATGTATTGGAACAAATATAAAACAGAGGCAGAAAAGCAAATATGACATAATGTCACACAAAACCCCAAAAATGGGCTGGACAAAAGTATTGGCACCCTTAACTTAATATTTGGTTGCACACCCTTTGGAAAACATAACTGAAATCAGTCGCTTCCTATAACCATCAATAAGCTTCTGACACCTCTCACCCGGAATTTTGGACCACTCTTCCTTTGCAAACAGCTCCAGGTCTCTCTTATTGGAAGGACACCTTTTCCCAACAGCAATTTTAAGATCTCTCCACAGGTGTTCAATGGGATTTAGATCTGGGCTCATTGCTGGCCACTTCAGAACTCTCCAGCGCTTCTTTGCCATCCATTTCTGAGTGCTTTTTGACGTATGTTTGGGGTCATTGTCCTGCTGGAAGACCCAGGATCTTGGACGCAAACCCAGCTTTCTGACACTGGGCCCTACAGTGCGACCCAAAATCCTTTGGTAATCCTCAGATTTCATGATGCCTTGCACACAGTCAAGGCACCCAGTGCCAGAGGCAGCAAAACAACCCCAAAACATCATTGAACCTCCACCATATTTTACCGTAGGTACTGTGTTTTGTTCTTTGTAGGCCTCATTCCGTTTTCGGTAAACAGTAGAATGATGTGCTTTACCGAAAAGCTCTATCTTGGTCTCATCTGTCCACAAGACGTTTTCCCAGAAGGCTTTTGGCTTACTCAAGTACATTTTGGCAAACTGTAGTCTTGCTTTTTTATGTCTCTGTGTCAGCAGTGGGGTCCTCCTGGGTCTCCTGCCATAGCGTTTCATTTCATTTAAATGTCGACGGATAGTTCGCGCTGACACTGATGCTCCCTGAGCCTGCAGGACAGCTTGAATGTCTTTGGAACATGTTTGGGGCTGCTTATCCACCATCCGGACTATTCTGCGTTGCAATCTTTCATCAATTTTCCTCATCCGTCCACGACCAGGGAGATTAGCTACAGTGCCATGGGTTGCAAACTTCTTGATAATGTTGCGCACTGTGGACAAAGGCAAATCTAGTTCTCTGGAGATGGACTTGTAACCTTGAGATTGTTGATATTTTGCCACAATTTTGGTTCTCAGGTCCTCAGACAGTTCTCGTCTCCTCTTTCTGTTGTCCATGCTTAGTGTGGCACAGACAGACACACAATGCAAAGGTTAAGTGAACGTCTCTCCTTTTTATCTGCTTTCAGGTGTGATTTCTATATTGCCCACACCTGTTACTTGCCCCAGGTGAGTTTACAGGAGCATCACATGCTTGTAACATTCTTATTTATCCGCAGTTGTGAAAGGGTGCCAATACTTTTGTCCAGCCCATTTTTGGAGGTTTGTGTGACATTATGTCGAATTTGCTTTCTTTCCTCCCTTTTTTTGTTTTGTCCCAATACACACAAAGGGAATAAACATGTGTATAGCAAAACATGTGTTAATGCAATACGTTTCGTGAGAAATACATGATTTCCTGGAGAAATATCAAGGGTGCCAACAATTTCGGCCATGACTGTATATATATATATACATACACAGTATAGCAGCCACAAGTTTTTTCAGTTGTTAATTCAACTGTTGGCTTAATGATGGAAGCAATTTACAGCTGCCTTAACATTTCCACAACTCTTATGAGGTACAACTCTCTTGCCATGTATCCTTGGCTCTTTTGCCCATGGGATGCCATTAAAGTTCATGGGCATGTAAAGGCAGGTGTCCCAATACTTTTGGCAAAATAGTGTATACAGTAATTAAGTTAAAATATTTATATATATATCAGGATATAAGAAAAGGCTGCGGGGCTTACAAAACTTTCCCTGTTATTGCTATTTTTATTGTACAAACACTCTTGTCAAGATATCTTTTAAACATCTGAGAATGATAAAATAAAACTACATTTTTCAGTGTTTGGTTTAAATGCAGGTGTATAAACCTTTACTGTGCTAGAAAAGTAATTTACTAAGAACTTACATGTAATAGGTTTTGATCCCCAGGAGAATGTTAGATCCCTTTAAAACAAAAATATTAAAATATGTAAGTACAGAATTATCTGTGTATGTAATACCAAGCAAAAACAATTCACTTTGGATCATATTTGTTTTACCACTAGTAGTATCCACATTTAAAAGACAAAAGTATAATATAGGAATGTTTTGACCCAGGGAATGAATCTAAATAGCATTTATGGGACCAGGGAAATTTTCCCTCTACAAATCAATTCAGAGACAGTTACCAGATAGATCACTAAGGTTTTCTAGTTTCTCAGGAAAATTCATAGATTTTATAAGAGGATGCTGATAGGCACATGCCTATATAACATATCTATGTAACTAAAAATGATCTTAAGTCAAACATAATTAACAATGATAATCAATGACTTTATACTGCCTGCTAAATGCAACAGCACTAATCATTTTTGCAAAGCATCATGGCCACAGCATATGTTCACACCCCTCCACTGCCTTTGCAGCAAAAAGGGAGCAGCTGGGGGTAGTGAAACCATGGCTCACCCATTCAATTTTACTGCCTCATAAAAACTAGTGCAAATGAGGCTTTATTTATACTATTCAACAACTGTATGCTCTGCCTGTATAAAGACATACATTATAATACATGCTTCTATTATGTGACCCTTTATTCACAATTCTTGATAGGATCTGAATGTAATTGTTTTATAAATATACATGCAGTTGTATGGTCAGACTGATAAATTGCCTACACTGCATGATAGCAGTCACCCAATGTCTCGCAATTACTTGGGCAGGAGCAGTGTTCCATTATCTCCTTTTGGGATATATTCATTGTATGTACATTGATTTGCAGTGATACTATGAACACTCCATTTAACCTACTCAGTACTGAGTCCACACTTGATCAAAATTAGCAAATGAACATTGTAACTTTTTCTAATTATTGAAAGTGTCTGGTCAGCTATAAACTAGCCTTTGAACACCTCTGAATATTGTCAGACTGAAAATTTGGGCAGATTTATCTATAACACAATCTGAGCCACATTTGTGTCTATATTCCCATTTAATATTAGATGCCTAGGCATAGTCATGTTTTCGGCTCTTTGTACAATTAAAATGTTTCTAAATTACTTTACTAAAAATTCTATTTTTATTTCATTGATAGCGATGCCTCTGTGTCCCCAGGCCTTGTTCTTGTTCTGACAAAGATGTCTGATATTTTTCCATGTATGGACATTTATGGTTTGGCAGTCAATATATTACACATTATCATATAATGATATTTAGCTCCAATAACTCAGAAACAAGCTATAACAAATACTAATAATAATGGTAAGTCATATATGCATTTTTTGAGTTTATATCCATAGAATAAATGAATTATGCTCAATTAGGTAATACCTGGACTTAGAACGTCTTCTTTTTCGACAGCAATACACAATCAAAATGGTAAAGGCAATAACAAGGATGACAAAGGCAATGGCACCAAAAAGTATTCCAAAGAAGGCATTCAGGTTCATAGCAAGATACTGACAATTCTCACCATATGAGGCATAAATGGTAAATGTGGTACACCTGAAAAATACAAGAACAAATTGGGGTAGTTGTCTGGGGTAATTATTATAATTATTATTATGTTCGGTAAAAAATACTGGGACTTAATCCAATACTGCTTGGTCCAGAAGGACAGAAGTTTTATCTACAGCAACACTTTAAACTAACAGCAGCCAAGGCTGAAAAAAGGTGCATTTTTTTAGTTTTGCTACATCTTTCTGTTGATAGATATAGAAAAAAAATATTTGTCTTGGCTCAAATATAGCCATGTGGCCATATTTGCTAAATAATGTCTGCCACTATCTCTGCCCTTTTGTTCATATGGCATGATATTCCCAGCCAGGAAATAACTGGGTCTGGGTGACATCACTGGTTGCTCAGGATGCTGGCACCTACTGCTCCCTTAACAACCTATGGCAGCAGCAAATGTATAACATACTGTATATAGTAGCAGTAAAAAAAACACTACAATATATGACTAAATGTTTGGCATTCAGACAAACTCCTGAACAAGCAAAGTTCGTTCTGAACCTGTGTTTGGACCAAACTGGAAGCTCAGCTTACCTGCAGATGGGTCCACTCTCAGTTTGTTCACATGTTGCATTATTGTGGCAGAAATCCATAACACATGGAGACACACAGGTAAATCCATCAGCTGAATAGTTCAGGTTATAACCTGAGAATCCTGTGCTGTTACAGCTGAAGTAGTTTTGCAATTGGTTTACTGTTTCTAAGAAAAAACATAAAAAAATATTATTGCAGATGTCTGAGATTTCTAAATATCAATACAGACATTTACAGAAGTCTCTTGATGTAGAAATCGTTATAGAGGTGAAAAAAGTGCCAGTTCACAGTGATATGCACAGGTCCTGCACTGCAAAGGAAAGATTTCCTTTCTATCCAGACTCAATTATGCACTGAACTTGTACGGTTCTATGTAGCCTACAAGCAGAAGCTGCATGTTTAGGTAACGAGTGCTCATATTCTTGTCTCTTAGCTAGTTCATCTTGACTATTTAGAACAAAAACATGAAATAATTGCAGTGCCTCCAAAATATTTAAGAAATGGTATACTGGGCTTTTAACCAGGGCTTTTTTTCTCGAAGAATAGGTGGAAGAACTCCCCCTTTCTGAATCACCCCTTGTCGCCACCTCCTACCCACCTCTGTGTGGCATCCCTCAGTTCTACCCCCTACCCACCTCTGAGCACTGTCTCTTGGTTCCACCTCCTACCCACCTCCCAGTACTGCAGTACTGCCCATTTTAGAGATACAGAACCAAGTATCATTTTGTGGTGCTAAGTAATTTGTATAGAATTTGTTAATGATAACAAAAAAAATCAGTAAAATAGATCCCCTGCAGCCAGCAGAAGTAGATTCCCCAAGCAACAATAGAACCCCCACAACAATAGATCCCCAGCAATAAAAGACACCCCAAACAAAAATATATCCCCCACAACAACATATACCCCAGCAACAATGGATCTCCCCACAACAATAGACCCCTCCAGCAACAAATAGATCTCCCCACAACATTAAATCCTTGCAGCAACAATGATACCCCTGCAACAAAATACCAGCAATAACCACCCCAACAGTAATCAACTCACAGCAGCAACAAAATATCTCCCAGTAGCCAACATCAATAGACCTCTCCCTTAAGATTAGATCCCTTCCAGCAACATTTGCAACCCCCCCAGAAACAATAGATTCACCACCAGCAACAATAGACCTCCCAGAAGTCAGCATAAATAGATGCCCAGGCACACCCGAGCACTCCTTGCCATTACATACATTCAGTGCTGGAGGTGCTGGAAGTGCGTTTCCCCTCATTCCCGCAGAACAATGCCCTGCTTTAAACACATACTAGTTTAGTTCTACTGTCAGAAAATCCTTACCGTGCTGTATATTTGTAATATTTTCAGCACTCATGATACCAAATGCCACTGTAGATGTATCTCGTCTCCTACGGCTAGTCATTTTGGAATTAAACACAGAGATTATGGTCTGCACCAGGTTCTCATTCAAGAAAGTAATGATTGTTCTATTGTTGCTATATGTAAATTCTGAAATAATATTGGTCTGTGCTCTTCCATCCGCATTGCTGCAATGACATTAAAAAAGATTAGTGCAATAATAATGACACCCGTTGCCAGTTACTGTTCCATTGAGCAATTTTATTGTAAAGCATTGAGATTCCCAGCATACTCCCCGATTCATCTATGGTGTTCAATGCAGGATAATCCTTAAGGAGATTTGGTGCCAGACCGATCAGATAAACCAGACAGATAAAAATCTTTTGAAGTGTAGTATTTATTAAATATACATTAAGAGCATAAAACAAACGGTTTTGCACTCACATGGAGTGGTGCCTGTATACTGGCACCAGTATCTACAGCTTGTGAATGCCACAAATGGCCGTCTCGCTTTTGCTATGGACCCGGAGTTGAGTGTTGACGCTTCGACGTACGTTTTGCCCAGCGGTGTCTTCAGGAAGAAGAGGCAACACATCGAAGCATCAACACATCACTTCCGGGTATGGGAACAAATTATGTGTTTTTTATGTTTTTTAAAAAGTTAGTGGAAAATTATAGCACCCAGCATAGGTGCAAATTTTTAATGGTTTGGTATAGGGGCATGCTGTGAAACAAGCCTCTTATATGTATATGCACAATATATGCAATAATCTAAATAAATATAAAAATAACATCACAAATAAAAACTAAAAACAAATAAACAAATAAGTAAATAATAAACCTAGAAGAGTATATACAGAGTATATATAGAGGATATATATCCGTACAGATGGACAAATACGTGTATGGACAATAATAAGCAAGATGCCCAAAAATGTCAAAAACATGCAAACTTAAATATGTATGTGATATAACTCAGTACTCCACTCCCAAATTAAAAAAAACATTATAAAAGTGTATATGCATACAGATGGACAAATATACATATGGACAAAAGTTAAATGAACAAGCATTAATATTGCAAACAAAGTTGAAGATGAATAAAGCAATCAAATGTGCAAAATGTCCATGCAGATGAATAAGTATCCTGGTGAACAATCCAAAATCAGGATGGAAAATCCCAAAAGGAAAAGAAGACACACTTCAAAGTGTAAGATAGAGAGCAAGCACAAGGAAATTATTTGGTTTGTTTTTATTTTTTATTAAAGGTTGTAGTGACATGGCTGATTGACTGCCTTGTATCCATGTATTCATTCAACCAACTTGTCCCTATTCGCTAAAGATACAGGCACCCTTTTGGTCCTGGTGACAGTCAATGCCACACCATTTCCTCTGTGTCGCATCACAAATGTGGGAATGAAGGGAATTGTTTAACATGCCAAAGGATTTGAACTTGAATTTGAAGTTGACACTACAAACGTTAGCCATGACATGTGAGCCCATCATTACAAGTGTGCTTTGGTGTGAACAGCTTCTACCAATCTATGAATTTTCTCAAATATATGCAGTTTGCCTGAGATGGAAAATGCAGGACAACACAACTGGTGTGAACAGCCTAGAGCCCTGAAGAAGGGAGAGTCTTTTCTCTCGAAACGCGTTGGTTTGATGTACTTGTCTCTTAACCTCCTTGGCGGTATTCCCGAGTGTAGCTCGGGGTAACATTTCAGTACCAAAAGCGGTAACCCCGAGCTACACTCGGGCTTACCCTGCGGCACTGCTCCGGCATGTGTTCTTCACTTACCTTACCCTGCGCTCCCACGATGTGTCCCCTGCAGCGTCCCCGGCCATCTCCTCCGGCCGATGCCGGCATCCGGCTTCTGTGTCCTGTCCCTGTGACGGCGGGACGTACGGGCGCCGCCGGCGGCGGGAAATTTAAAAATTTAAAAAAATGTAATTTTTTTTTTTTTACATTTTACATAGTAAAACATTGCTGTCTCAACCAATTTCACATACATATTGTCCCTAGTGCTTTGTCCTGCGCCCTGCCTGCATTTTGTCTGTTCTTTCTGCCTGGAAACTGAGAAATGTCCATGGCGTCCAAAAAGTGTCCCTTTAGGTCAAAAGCGGTTTAGATCAGCTAGAGAACAGCGATAGTAAATCAGAACCACTTGCAGAATTGAGTGATAATGATTCGTGGGGGAAATTCGTCATCAGACACTGAAAACGATTTTGCGACTAAGCTCAGCAATGTGCGAACTTGGCGCTCTATTTCACATTTCAGTGTTTTTGGTTTGATTATATTATTGAATTAAATTTTTTATTATTTTTATATTATTTTTATGATTATTTATTAAATTATAATTTATGATTTTGTGTTTCAAATTTTATCATACCCGGGATGTTTACTAGACTCTTGTTCGGACAGATTTCAGTGAGTTTTTCCTAAAAATTACAGGCCTACAATAAAAAAAATACATATTTCCATGCAAAAAAATGGTACCGCTTTCAGCACCGAAAATCTGAAATAATCATACCGCCAGGGAGGATAATAAATGCCTCCTAATCTACCATCAAAAGTGCATTCTTTTGGACATCGGGCACGCTTTCTTTTCTATTAATCCAAGTACATGTGTGGAAACAATCTCAAGGCCGTACCAAAAAGGCAGCTGCCAGAACCGTAAGAAGGTTTTCCGCCAATATCCACCATTGGGTACATATGACTGGAGGGACATCTCCCTACCCACTCACGCAACCACCCACTTATGACCAGTGACTGATCCAGTCAGTCCAGCACAGACTTCAGCACAAACAAGGAACCAATAGGAGGGACCCTTACATACTGCACTATAGCAAAGTAGGGAACAAGTCTGTAGGGGCTGGCTCACACCATACCCACAAGTGCACTACTTTTTAAAACGAACTGCAACCAGATTGCATGGTAAAAAAGTACTATGCCACCCAGTGCGGGTAAACACACTACGTTTGCAACCTGCATTTGGGGTGTTAACTTTTTATTGACACCCGCTGGTGATCGCAAATGTAGTGCATTTTGCATGCAGTTTGAATCTCACAGGAATGCACAGCATGTTTCTGTGCAATTCAGATGCGAGCATGCTGTGAACCGGCCCTAACAAGGACATATACAAAGATACAAATCTTTCAGGCATTCTAGCATTCCCTTAGTCTACTTACAAAAACCCCCCCAAAAAACAATTTTATTTCTGTCTGTGTTGATGATTGGAAAATACCCTCAACTCCCTCTGTGGTGAAACCATTGTCAGCCAGACAGTAAATGTGGGGAAATCTCTTTAACTGCTTTAACCGCTGACTATTCGAAGTAACCAGAAATTGAAATCAAATACCCAAACATGTACAGGGTATCTTTAAAAAATGAAATTCTTTAGCACAACTAAACGTTTGCACAAATACAGATTTTCTTCGCCAAGAGTGAAATTTCTATTAGTAAATATCTAATACATTTTACTCTCTTAACCTGGGTTCATACTGCTGAGGTTCGGAATGTGCAGCGTTTTCAGTGGGAATTCCTCACCGCATCAGAATTGCACCCCATTAATGCGAACCGCTGCGGGTGTGTATGTTAAGTTAACAACACCCCGTAAGCGGTTCGCAAAACGCGGTGCGATGTGCAGAATCGGATCACATAGGTGTGAATACCTATATGATCCTAGTGCGGACCCAAAAAAGGGTCCTGCACGTTTTTGGCGCAGGTGCGGTGTGAATAGAGCCATACAAAATGTATGGCTCCAATCACACAGCACACAAATTGCATGTGATTTGCACAGGAATGCGGTGCAGTTCCTGTGCGAATCACATTCGATATACCACACCGCATATATGTGAACCCAGGCTGTAGGTATAACATCTGAATTAAGTGAAATTTTACTATTAGCATGAATCCTTGAACCCACTATTTTGTTTTAAGGAAACCACAATAAATATTCATAATGCTGACTTTGATACAAAATTCTAATAAAAATATACAAATGAGGTAAACACTCAGGACTGGTTTACACTCGGCGGGTGTAAAAACAGGCAGTTGAGTTCCAGTTTTATCATGCCCCAGCTGATCCCCTAAGCTCATTTGGGGGTAGGCACAGGCCATGGCATGCTAAGCATCACAGCGCAGAAAACAGTAATCCCCTCTGTCGTATTTGGCAGGCTTTACGAAACGTGACCCATTCTGTCTGCTCCAGCTTTAGTAAATTCTCCTTTGTGACTATCATACTGTATTCATGTGAATCGTCTAAGATAAGGATAAGTTATCTGTTATCTGCAGTTAACCTTATCACATGAAATGAAAAAGCATATGTGGAGGATGGGTATAGGGTTAATATTCCCTCTGGAGGTACCATCCCTCAATATAAGTGCGAAACAACAGCACTTGGACTTGGGACTATAAATGTACCTCCCGAGGTATAAAACAAAAACAAATATCAGTACAGAAAAGCAATATTTTATTAAACACATATATTAGTATCACAAATACACATCATAAAAAACGAATAAAATGAATAATGTCACTTGATATATAACCATATAACTGTTCAAAAGAACCTTGTCTTAAATGGCCAAAGCATTTCACGGAAAATCCATTTCCTCAGGGCCTTGGATCTCGTTTGCACAAAAACTTGTGTTCACATGTGCGACAATGTGTGTCCAACGACATGCGCCTTCCGGGCTCGTGGGGAGGGGCTCAAAATCAACAACACTCTCTGTCGCCATTTTGACCACGTGTTCCATGGTGGTTGGTGGTGTAATAATTGGACTGGGATCCTAGATCCATCTTTTTGGATACCAAGCAATCTTTATAGACAACATATAATTGGTGTTTCAATCCAATAACAAAATGGAGTTGTGTTGCTAGTGATGTTACATCTATTTTTGAAATCTATTGGGTTTTAGGATGTTGATTTTTGAGTAGTCCTTTGTAAGCGTTGATGATTTTTAGCCCCTCCCCACGAGCCTGGCAGGCGTATGTCGTTGAACACACATTGTCGCACATGTGAACACACGTTTTTAAACAAACGAGATCCAAGGCCCTGAGGAAGCATTTTTTTCCACGAAACATGTCAGCGATTTAAGGCTAAGATCTTTTGAACAGTTATATTCCAATTAATTTTATTATTTTTTTATAATGTGTATTTGTGATACTAATATATGTGTTTAACCGCTTTAATGCCACCCCATAGCAGAAATACTGCTACAGGGCGGCAGCGGTGTGCAAAATCACGTTTATATACGTTATTTTGCATTTTGGGGTAGGGGGCGCGTGCGAGGTGCACCTGCACTGCCATTCTGGGCTGCGGCTGTCAATCACCGCAACTGATCAATCGCTGGCGCCTGTTGATTGCCGAGGATCTCCGACGGGGGGGGGGGGTTGGGGGAAATACCAATAATAGTAAACAAAACAGTTCTCCTCCCTGTCAGCTCCTGCACACTGCTTTGCACAGCACAGCCATGCAAAGCAGTGTGCTTACAGTGGAGCACAAACATAGAACATCATGTAAAACGGCACACAGCACACAGTTAACCCTTTGATCACCCCAGATGTTAAGCTCTTAATGCCACTGCCATTAGTACTGTGTCAGTGTTTTTTATTAGCACTGATTACTGTATTGGTGTCACTGGGGATGTCAGTGAGACCAAGTCAGTTACCCCCAATGTCAGAATGCCTGCCGCAGTCCCGCTATAATAATGACCGCCGATACTATTAGTAAAAACAAAGCGCCCAGTATATATACCACCATTTGTAAATTCTATAACTTTCATGTAAACCAATTAATTTACATATAGTGGGATTTTTTTTTTAGCAAAGACATGTAGCAGAATACATTTTGGCCTAAATTTATGACGAAATTTGATTTTTTAAAAATTTTTTACTGGATATGTTTTATAGCAAAAAGTAAAAAATATTGTATTTTTCATGCAATTGTCAGTTAAAGTAACGCAACACAAAAAATGGCCTGGTCAAGAAGGGGGGTAAATCCTCAGGAGGGCAAGTGGTTAATAAAATACTGCTTTTATGTAGGTATATTTGGGTTTTTTTTACACATTGGGAGGTAAATTTACAGTCACAACTCCAAGTGCTGTTGTTTCTCAGTTGACCTTATCAACAGATCACAATTATGATAGATTACATTGTTATTGGTTACTGCATTTGCAAATTGCTGCTGTTTGTGCTTTTTTGAGAAAACATACTACCTCTTTTATAACACAGAAGTCCTGTGTGTGTAAATTTGACAACTACAACCACACAGAAGTTGGTTTTCTTCTGTCTGTTTATTTAGTTATTTAGATCTTCATATGTATATGGCAAACTTGGTGACAGCAGTGCGTATTGTCCCAGTATATGATCCTTTATCCATGCCTTGCCATGTACATTTGTTATGGGTGTTTCACTGAAAGTAGCACACATTACGAGGTTCAGACTGCGGCATTACATGCACTGAATATGTACCCTGCTTGTCACCAGAGAGCCTACTACAGTATACACTAGGCCCATGAGTTTTCCTTCACTGTTGTCGTAGTTGTCATAAAGCATTTGTAATGAAGAGTTAACAGTTCTAACAGCAGTCTGAGTAACTACCTATTTCTTTGCTTTATACCAGATCTTTCTGGTATACTCACCTGAGAGAAACCTTACTGTTCAAATCAAAAGCCATGACTGATTGCAGGTATCCTGTAGCCTACAAAAGAATACAGCAAGGCAGATCAACTTACAGGATTTCGTTTTGCAGCTCATATTTGCACATATCAACACTGAAATTGAGGCTATATTATATGCAGCCCTAAATTACACATTATGACAGATTACTGCAATACACAGGACTCATATTTACCCATTAAATTTAATAATATCCAGCAGAAACAAGTGACAGGTAATGTAATGTATATTTAATATTAACTTTAGAAAGTGTTTTTGCTGCTTCATAGAGTTACCTATATTTCTGATAAACAGCACTTAAAGTGTTACTAAACCCAGGACTCTACATTCACTATATCTGGTCTCCCACAGTACACACAACATGGAAATGCAATTATTTTAGTAAATATAAACTGCTAAATACCTTTTCTCATCAGCAGTTAGAGCAGTCTTGTGACTTCTATCAGTGTCCAGCAGAGCACATGTTAAGCTTGTAAGAGGAGTTTTCATTCTGCTCTAGGAGGATGCAAAACCCCTGACTTCTGTCTGGACAGTACTGATTGGCCCTGTGCTGATCAAATGCACCCTCTCAAGAAAAAAAACCTCTCTAGCAATACACATCAAACTGAGCATGTGCAGAGTGATTCCACACAATATGTCTTATCAGGAGATAAGAGGGGGACACTGTAAGAAGGGGAGGATCAGAGAATACAGAATCAAACAGCATTTATACACAATGCAGAAGATTAACCCCTTAGGTTCCACAGTGAGTATAACAAGCATGCTATACTGCATATACAGATTTTACTGTTGTGGGTTTAGTAACACTTTAATCAAGGTCTATTCTGGGTGTCTGGGTGACAGTCATGATGAAATACTGCTACAGGATGGCATGGGTGCGCAAAATCATGTATATATACACATGGTTTTGCAGTTCTGAGTAGGGGGTGCGTGCGCCCTACTCATGCCGTCATTCGCTGCCTCGGCTGTCAATCACCGGTTCCTGACTGGTGATCCCTCGCTGGCAACCGGTGATTGCTGAGTATTACCAACAGGAGAGACCTGTGTATAAACAACACAGATATCTCACTTGTCAGCTCCTGCACACTGCTTTGTATGGCTCTGCATAGCAGAGCCATACAAAGCAGGGTGTTTACAGTGTAAAACACACACACACAGCCCACACTGAAACAGAACATAGCACACAGTTAACCCTTTGATTGCCCTACATGTTAACCCTGCCCAGTGCCATTAGTACAGTGTCAATGCTTTTTATTAGCACTGATCACTGTATTGGTGTCACTGGGGATGTCAGTGACACCAAGTCAATTCCCTCCAGTGTCAGAATGCCCACCGCAGTCCTGCAGACCCGCTATAAGTCACTGATCACTGTCAATACTAGTAAAGAACAAAATTCCAGTATATATACCGCCATTTGTAAACGCTATAACTTTCACGTAAACAAATTCATTGACACGTATTGGGATTTTGTTTAGCAAAGACATGTAGCAGAATACATTTTGGCTTACATTTATAATGAAATTTTATTTTTTTATTTTTTTACTGGACATGTTTAATAGCAAAAAGTCAAAAATATCGTTTTTTTAAAAAAAATTGTCCCAAAATTATAGCCCCCAAAATATAAAAAACACACAGGTGATCAAATACCACCAAAAGAAAGCTCTTTGTGGGAAAAAAGGATGTACATTAAATTTGGGTGCAGCGTTGCATGACCGTGCAATTGTCAATTAAAGTAACGCAGCGCCGTATCACAAACAATGGCCTGGTCAGGAAGGGGGGTAAATCCTCTGGAGGGCAAGTGGTTGAAGGAAGCATAATTTGCCTTGTTTCATTTACATGGTAAGCAGTAAGTATGTGCACACACATCTGTGTCAATTGTGGGGGCCAAAATATAGCTTGGTGGTGGATCTTAAAGCCGTAGTAAACTGTTAAAAAAAAAAACGTTTCACCCTGCAAGGCAATGTCACAATGTGCTAGTATGCATGACATACTGGCACATTATCAGAGATGTACCTTTAAACGAAGCCTTCCAGTGGCGTGCTGTCACCACTGACAGGGCTTCTAACTTCACCCGGTCTTCCTTCCAAGTTTGCAGGTTACTGGCCAAAAATAAATAGTGTGGCGCTCAAAATAAATAAATAAATAAATATTAGAATATAAATAGGTGACCAATTCATATGATGCAATCCATAAAATACTCCAAAAATAGCATAAAATAAAATTGCATAAATAATATCAATTTATAATAAATAACTGTGTATCATGTAAACCTCAAGTGGGTCCACACCCATCGGTGGGGAGAGAGGACTGCCAGGAAATGTGAGTGTTGTTACTCTAAACTTTTAAATAAAGGAGTCATTGAATACTACACTTAGAGGGTGTTTTCTTTCTTGGCTCACTGGATTGGTGAGCTGCTGTTCTTCAGAGACACCTTGGCTGAGTAAGGGAAACAGGAGCCCCACAAAGAGATCTAATGAAGGAGGAAAGCTGCTGGCCTATTTGAATTAAGGATCCAGGGTGATCCTGCAAGCCTGCTGGCCCCTAGGGGTCACTGGGAGGAGGTGAGGAGGAAATCTAGCCACCGTTTGGAGAAGATTTTGGCACAAATCACCAATTGTTTATCACCACACATTGCATGATTATATTTATCACCTGATGGACAATGTTTTCAATTGATTGTTTGAAAGATGGGACAAACATTTTTTGCACCATTTTGGCACTATTGCACTTTTTTTCTTTATATAGGCTGCAATATTACTTGGTCACAATTTTTTGTCCATGTATAAGCACGACTTGTATTATTTATTCGAGACACTTGATTAATTTAGAGTGTGATCACTTGAGGTTTACATGATACACAGTTATTTATTATAAATTGATATTATTTATGCAATTTTATTTTATGCTATTTTTGGAGTATTTTATGGATTGCATCATATGAATTGGTCACCTATTTATATTCTAATATTTATTTATTTATTTATTTATTTATTTTGAGCGCCACACTATTTATTTATGGAGTTTACACTGTACTAGGTATCAGCAGGTGAGTGTTGGCAGCTTAAGGTTGGTCTTTCGCCATTTATAGCGCAGGAGGATTTCTGATTATTTATAGGTTACTGGCCAAGCTGCGATGACGGCACTCCCGCGCATGCATGGTTTGCGGCACAGACCTCTGAAGGGATGGCACAGTGTGCCGTTCCTTAGGAGCGCATGCACCAGTGAGGTATGAAATATATCTTTTAGGAGATCAGCAGCAGGCGGGATAAAGAAGGAAGGGCTGGGGCAATAGGTTGTTCTGGCCTGGGACTCAGAAAAGCTACCTGAGAAAGCTACATGTAGAAATCACTCCGTAAGAGAAAGAAAAGGTTTTCAAAATGCTTGTTTTGGTGGTAACTGGGAGAAGCCCTTCACCTATCAGAGAAGGATCTGTCCTGCTTAATTAGTGCCTTGATGGAAAGGATTTATTTTCTGTTTTGTTCTTTTGGTTTTGTTTAGAACCTTTTTAAATACAGCTGACTACAAGTCAGACTTTTAGGAAAGACCTGCTGTATGGACTGCCTGTTTCCCAGGGAAGGTGATCCCCACTTGAGCCTACTGTCTGATGCCTATAACCAGCATTAGTACATATTCTGTGTTCTGGACAGGACAGAGGTAGGTCATTTTTTTTTTATTGTAGCATACAATCAATTACTAATTTCTTAAGTAAGGACTATTTTCATGTTGAAAAACCACACATCTTGCAAAGATATTAAATACATAGATCTTTGTGACATTCTTTTTGATAGTTACCGTGTTGTTTACTGCTTGCTGAAGGCTGACATATCTGACTGAAGATGTATCAGTTAGCCCAGAACCATTTTCACCTTTGATCCACAACTTAATTTCAACAATCCTTTTAGGAAGTTCTATGGAGACCAAATAAAATAATTAGTGTTAGTACTGATAACATAGTGATAAGGTTTTGCTGCAATTATTTTACCATCAGATATGCGCCTTAATAATCTCCACTGGATTCTCTGCAACATGCAGTAACTCTTGAATCAACAAGAGTAAGATCGGTGAAGCAGAGAAGCCTCTTACATGTGCAGGCCTCATGAAATGCAGGCAAAATGTTGGCAATTCAAACTGCAGATGTCAAAACAAACTTAAAATTTCCTTTTGGATTAAGTTTATCCTTTATGGTACACCTATTCCAAATGTCTCCTAAATTGCAGTGCACTAGCTCTTATATATGGTGGGATGCACTAGAATTTTGTAGAACTTGTAAATAAATGAAGTAATACAATTAAAATTAAGGTACATCTGTATATTTGATTGATCTATGACTCCTATGACAACTGTAAGGCCTCATGCACACGGGATGTTTTTTTTTGCTCCAGGGGAGTAAAAAGCAGTTTTAAAAATATTTCTAAATACCGCCTTTTGCAAATGCATTTAGGAGTGTCAAGCACCTGGGCATTCATTCATTCCATTGGCCTGAATATTAATTTATTAATATAAATATTAATATATTATTAATAAAAAATAAAAAAAAAACATCACATAGGGGACTTTGTGTCCCCTATGTGATTGAAAAAAAAGTTAAGCAAAAAAAAAATATTTTTTTTGTAATAAAATAATTTACGCCTAAGCACATAACATGCCCCCCCCTCCCCCAAATTTTGATTGCCCCCCCAAATATACTCACGTGCGAACGTAGAAGCACACAGGGCACCTACGCGTGAAAAGGTTGATTACGATACACATGTTATATATCGCCACGCAGACTGGTGTGAAAGCAATAATTCTAGCACTAGAACTCTTCCGTAAACTGATGACCTGTAGGGGCTTTTGAAGTGTTGTCTATAGAAAATATAGGGTACATTTGACGTAATTTCATGGGCGCACACAAATTTAAGGTTTGGCATATTGGGTATCTATTTACTTGGCACAACCTCATCTTTTATATTTTACCAAAAATGTGGGTAATTTATTTATTTTTTGCCCTAAAATCTACTTTGGTGTGATTATTACTGAAATTTTGCAATAATATTGTGTGACATAAAAAATTGGAACTACCACTGTTTTATTCTCTAGGGTGTCTGCTTTCAGAAAATACGTATATAATATTTGGAGGCTTTGTGTAATCTTCAGGCTCTTGCAGCGAAAGGGTTAAGCTAAGAAAAGTTCCAGTATTCATTCATTCTTAAAATTACATATTTTCACAACAGATTTTTTTTGCAACATTTGTGTCATCAGTTTTTATCTATATGTTATACATACTTTTGTAAGGCTGAGGACTGAAGGTGTATCCAACAGAAGTACATCTACTGCCTGTGTATGGTGCAGGACATTTGCATTCCAGGCTGCAAGTTGCTGTATTATAGGTACATGTTCCTCCATTGCTACAATATCCTATTGGGCAGGACTCGGGGCTGCATCTACTGGTTGTGGTGCCTAAGCAGAAAAAAGTTCCATCAGTAAATGTAACATGATATATGATAAGTAACATGTTATGATCAGGATATACATTAAGGTTTATGTCAAGTCAATTTTTGTTTTTGTGAGGAAAAGGCTTAAGACCTTTGTTTGACTTTTACTTTCTTTCCTTTCTTTGACAATGGCAGAAAAAATAATGAAGAATAATTTGCAATAGAGACATAGACAGAAATATAAATCTGATACAGATTATAGCCTTCCCCTGCTCTACACAAGACAGGTATTTTTATTTCAGTATGTGTTGCTGTTGGAGATATCCGCTCTCTTCCTGCATGGTAAAATGCTACCAGTAGGACAGGAAGTGAGGCAAAATCTCTAGATAGGTGTAAAAACCCAACAGAACTTCTAATGCTTTGCCACTCTATCCAAAACTAAGAAAAAAGTTTTGGCTTGGCACGCACATGAACATGCACAACCATGTCTGGTAGCACCTCACCTGTAGATGTGGTTGTAGAGGTCACAGTGTTTGGTACACTGGTGGACATTGTGGCATTAGCACTGGTGGGTGCATTTGAAGTTTTGATACTAGTTGATATACTTGTAACATGCACTGTTGCTACTGGTGTTGTTGTTGTTGTAGTAGAATTACTAGCCGCTGAACTCAGGGTTGAAGAGTTTATCACTGTATCATTCTGCTTTTTAGTCACTGTGGTTACTGAGGTATTTATTTGCGGTGTTGCTTGTTGTACATTTGTTGTAGTTGCAGTACTGGTTACAGCAGTGTAAGCCTTAGAGGTAGAACTTAGAGATGTTGTGACATTGGTCTGAATACCATCCTTGCTTGTTTGTGTTATTGATGAATTTCCCATTCCTGTTGTGTTAGTATTAGATGTAGCGTCCATACTTGAGTAGCCAGGCTGTGTAACAGCAAATGTTTTGTTGTCTGTTGTAGCAGTGATGTTTATTTGTGATGTTACAATCTTGGGAGTGGTAGCGTGTGCACTTGTGGTACTTTCAGTACTAGAACTTTTTGTGGTGGCAGCAGAATAAACAGGTTTTGTAAAATTAGGTGTTATAGCTTCGGTGGTCATTCCACTGTTCAAATTTGATGTGGTCGGTTTTCTCAAGGTGGTAGTATGAGTTGTGCTATTGGTGTTACTTACTGCTTCAGTAATGGAAAATGAAGTCAGGGCTGAAGTAAACATTTCTGTTACATTTAGATTTGTGCTTGCTGGTGAATTAGTGGTACTAGGAGGAGATTGTGTTGAATGTACAGCATTTGCAGTTGGTGTGGTTGTTCTGCTGGTAGTTACAGTCATATTGTGATTAGAAGTTGAATAGTCTGTTACATTAAATGTACTTGCCGTAGATCCAGCGAGGGTTAGTTCTGATGTTAAATGCTGTGCTGTCTTAGTAGTTGATGAATTTGTTGTGCTAGCCATAATGTTAACGACTGGAGCTATGGAACTTGTTGTGCTAACTTGTGTTTCATTATTGTTAAAGGCCGAAGTCATAGATGAATGCACAGTTTCTGTTACATTGTTTGTTGTCCTTGCAGTTGGTACATTGGTGGTTAAAGATGATGATGTAGATCTGCCAGAACTGGTGCTTGATATAGTTGTTGAATATTCATTTATAGTGCTTTTAGAAATGTAACTGACAGCATCTGTTACACTGTTTGTTGTATTTGTTGAGGACCCCGTGGTGTTTAAATCTGATGTTGTATAGTCTCTAGCAATAGTAGATGACAATGAACTTAAACTGCTGGAACTAACAGCACTGACCCTGGACGATATTGTGGAACTTGTATCACGATTTCCTATATTATTAGTAGTAGTTAAGCTGATTGATGAATAAATATTTTCTGTAACATTGTGTGTTATTACTACAGTGGGTGTGGTGGTAGTAGGAAGGGATGTTGAAGGTCCTCCAGAAGTGCTGGTTGACATGGCCACTGGTCTTTCAGTTGTCGCTTCTGTTATGCTGCTTTCATAAGGTGCCGTGACAGCATTTGTTGCATTTAATGTTACACCTGTGAAATCTGTGGTGTTTAAATGTGATGTTGTATACTCTCCAGCATATGTAGTTGGTGATCTTGTTAAGCTTGTATCGCTGGAATTGACAGCATTTGACATGGATGACAATTTTGAACTAGCTATACTAGCTTCTGTTATGTTGTTATTAGTAGATGTTGAGCTCATTGAATGCATATTTTCAGTCATATTGTGTGTTGTTATGGTATTGGATACAGTGGTGGGATGTGATGTTGCAGGAATTTCAGAAGTGGTAATTGATGTAGTTGTTGAACTTGTATTTGGTTCTATTATGTTGCCTTTAGAAGTTGCAGTGACAGCATGTGTTATATTAGATGTCATATGAACTATGGATCCCATGGTGCTGGACTGTGATGTTGTATGCTCTCCACCCAAAGCAGTTGATGTTATTGAGCTTGTACTGCTGGAACTGACAGCATTGGTAGATATTGTGGAACCTGCAGTGCTAGATCCTGTAATATTAGTAGTAGTAGTTGTTGAGCTCATTGATGAATGCATATTTTCTGTTTCACTGTGCGTTGTTATTGCAGTGGGTACAGTGGTGGTGAGATGTGATGCCACGGAAGTGCTAGTTGATGTGGCTGCTGAACTTGAAATTATAGTTCCAGTTACGATGCCTTCGGAAGTTGAAGTGATAGCATTTGTAACACTGAATGTATTTTTTGTTGTGGATCCTGTGGGCATTACTTCTGATATTGTATGTTCGCTAGCAATAGTAGATGACACTCCAGGATTTGCAACTTGTGAGGTTGTTAACCCTTCAGAGCTAATCCCTGTTGTGGTGGTATTAGTTGTTGATACGTGGTGCGAATACCCACTCACGGTTACAGTGGACACTGCTGTTGGCAATGTGGTATTTAAATGCAATGTTGACTTTTCAAAATTGGTACTTGATGCTTCTGTCACACTGTCATTGCTAGAAGATGTGGTACTAGAATGTGAGACTTGGGTGGAATGAACATCTTCTGTTGCACTGGATGTTGTGCTAGCTGGAATCATAGTGGTATTAGGATATAAGGTTGTTCCAGCAGCTGGTGTTGTGGGTGACTCCACAGTTCTGTTGATTATGATTTCATTTGTAAGAGCTGAACTGGAAGTTGTAGGGTTCACATCAGATGTGGATGTAATAGATGATTGAGAAGAAAGAGGAACTGATGTTGCTTCTGAAATATTATTCTTTGTAGATGTCTGGGCCATGGTTGTCTGTAAGACATCTGAAACAAGAATACATAATGTAAGACTTCAATAGAAATAATTTACTTTATTTTACCAGTGAATTTTATCAATGAATCAGTTGTTAATTAGTCAACTAAAAAGTTGTACAGCGATCACTGTAGTAGCACTGACTACTATGGTGATTGCTAGTTTACAAAGCAGTCCATTTAGGTATGATATATGCATATCTAAGTCGGCCATACATGGATCGAAATTCCACTGGTTCAGCAGGGACAGGCCGAGATCCGATCCATGTATGGGCAGGCCGATTTTACCTAAGTTGATCCACCGATCCAAGATGGTACAACCAGCCTGTCAGATTTTTTACATATTATCACTCCTGGCAGCTATAACTGCTAGCAGTAATAATTGTGTTCTGCCAGACAGGAGAAGAGAATAGTGCTGCGGGAGGCATTTTTCCATCAACACGGACTGCGTTGACTGGAGATTTGAGTGATTTTCTTTCCTTCCATCAAGTCACCTATGGGGTGCCTTACATTGTTCCAAGCTGGATCAATGTAGGTATGTAGTTTAGTTCAAACCTAGAGTTCATCTTTAATAAACGCCAAACATTCTTTTGATTATTTGTATGTTAGCTGTGAAAGAGGGATGTAATTGTCCAGTTCCAATACCTTGCTAGTCTGTACTTACAATGAACCAAAAGTGAAAAAAAAGCTTTTATTTTGCAGGGGACATTTTATTTTGAGAATTTTATTTGGCGGTTTACTACCATTTTAATTGCTGCTAGAGAAGGAGTGAAAGCCACAAAGCAATCCCTCAAACAATCCCACCTAAAAGTCAATTCGTAGTCCTGTCTGGCAGGGTAGGGTACCTGATCTTTCTTTGCTGCAGATTCACTTTGACTTACAGGTTCCCCCCACTATGTGAATGGCTAGTGAATGAGGAATTGGAACGCTGATGAGCTCATCTCTGTGTCCTCTTCTCCGATCAGCATATGCCTTACACTGCAACACACTTAATTATTACTTTCTCCAGATTATACAATGGACAGAAATAGGCTGAAACCAGGTCAAATCTAGATACTTACACGGCTTGGATCTAAATACATGTAATGATGTATTAATGATTACAGAGCTGTAATCATTTGTGTCTTTTATATTTGGCTAATGTTCATTTTTAATCTGGTCAACACCACCACTATGCTAATTAAAATACAGTACTTCAGTGCTTGATGGATTTCATGTAATGTTTGGGTATTGTGATTTGTGAAATTCTATAAAAAATATGGCATTGAATTTTCACATCTATGTTTGCATACAACAAATGCAACATACAGTGCTTGGAATTTTCATTAACCTACTCTGAATTTCTCCATAAGAAACAGTGAGTCTACAGATACTTGTGCATGGTAAACTTGTCTAAATTGTGAATTTGAGGAAGGTATTTAAAAGTGGTTTTGTCTTACTAGGACAATCACTAAACCATAATAATAATAGTATTTCAATCATTAACTTGTTTAACCTTATTAACTATTTTTCCCTGGGCACATAAGCAAATCAGTGTGGAATTAAGCAGGTTACATCATTGCATAAATATAACCACACAATAGTATTCAGGCAATGCTGTAAATGGTTGGCACAGCTGCTGGTAGCCATTGCATCCTTACCAAACACTGATGTCACTCTTCCCATTCACTTACATGGCCAGGTACATCTGGCCACATAAGCTAATGGACGTAGAAAGAAGCCTTACCTCATTGCCTAAATATGGATACATTCCCATATTTAGCCAATAATAGGTACTCGTGGTCACCTAGGGAGGGGCCAATATCTATTTTTTAAGGAGGATTCCAGATTCTGATAAGCCCCTGCCCAGAGACCCCACAACCAGGTTGTGGGATGAGTCTCTTCTCCTCATCCACAAGGGCATGCCCCCAATGTTGAGTGCATTTGGCCTGCCATGGTTTGGGGGCCAACCAGGCTGCAAGCTGCATGCTTGGATTAAAGTGATACTAAAGGCTCCTCTTCTAGTGTCCTCCATGGATGCTCCCATAGCAAGTTGTATGCTATGCGGGCACATGTGTGGGGATGCTACACACACAACACAGCTCGGTCACATCCCCATTCTCTCCTCATTGGATTTAAGCCAATGGTTCGCACTGCTGTCTGAAAGAGGAGAGAAGAGCTGCGGCAGACTGGCACATCGCTGGATCGAGAGGGGCTGTCAAAAAACCTTTTGTCATTAAAACCATTTTAAGGAACTGTATGAATTTCTAGGGTGACCTCATGTGATTTGTTATGTTTTCCTTTTTTTTTTCTCCATGGAGTCTCCCTTAAAATACATATCCAATCTAAAGAATCTGGGGGACCTCACTATTCTTTTTGCGAAGTATCCCCTGATCATCTATCAACTAGACTTAAAGGGCCTGGTATGAATTTTATGGGGAACTCTATGCAGTTTCTTTTTTTGCTAGAGCAAAAATGACATTTGCAAAGAAAAAAAAATAAACCCCTTAGTAAATTGGCAGCAAATGACATTCATTGGCAACATTTTCTTCTGTGTGTGCTGTTTTTTTTTTCTTTTTAACAAAGCAGCTATTACTGACAGCTGACAAAGTAATTTGCCCACAATTTTAAAACTTGTTTTCCTTTGTAAATATTGGTGCCATAAAAACAGTCACTGCTTCTGGCTGCATAGAAATTTGAAATGTTTTGTTTTTGCATTGGTAGATATTTCCTAGAGCAGTGCTGATAATCCCCCTTCCTCATCCTATTTATTTTACACCCTCTTGCATATTAGCCCATAAAAATGCCATTTTAAATTTTACAGATTTGGTTCCCATTGATTACAGTGGGGTTCTAATTTGGCATCTTTGCTTCTTTGAAGTTTAGTGGACCCCTGCCAGATCGAATCCAGTTCTGTTCGGCTCATCACTACTCAGCACTGTTGCCATTAGCAGAATTCACTGCATTTTTTCAGTGACTACAAGGTATCCTCTGATTGGATAAGGTGAAGATTGTGACATCACCACTCTTCCTCTCCATCTTTTACAATTAAAGAACGACATCAGTGACAAGCAAGTCACCCTGTTGTGGTCAGTGTGCTGTGGGGTAACTTGGAAAACTTCGGCAATCAATATACTAGTACTGACTACTACAGTGACTGCAAGCTTCCACAGCAGTCCATAAGGTATGATAAATGAACCAATGTAATATTTTAGAAAGTTAACATCAATTAATCTCCCATTATATTGTAAAGCGCTGAGTAAACTGTTGGCACTATATAAATCTTGTATAATAATAATAATATAACAATCTAAGTTTATTTGGATTTATCTTCCAAACGCTGCTACTATTACTTCCCAGTGGGGTTTCCCTTACCTATACAGTTGGGGCCAGAATATCTTGGGAGGCACTCACAGTAATAAGAACCATTTGTATTTATACATAGAGAATTGTTTGTACAATTGTTGAGAGAAGGTGTAGCACACTCATTGATATCTTGAACAGAAATAAATGCAGAAAAACTGAAATTAAGGAAGATCAATAACGCAAGACAAAGAAAAGCACTGGAATGTTAATTGTTTTGTTCAAATTATGTGTGTATATTTTAATTACCCTTTATCCAACTACTGTAAGCAGTGGACAAATGTTTGTAAATATACTATTTTAGTGAAATCCCGGTGCTTATATGATTACATTATTTATCAGAATAAATAACTATACTATACTCAGCTCTAGAAGAGGGATTTCCCTTACCTGTACAGTTGAGGCCAGAATATCCTGGGAGACACTCACAGTAAAAAGAACCATTTGTGTTTATACAAAGAGAATTGTTTGTACAATTGTTGAGAGAAGGTGTAGCACATTCATTGATATCTGGAACAGAAATAAATGCAGAAAAAAAGGTAATTTAAGGAAGAACAATAACACAAAACAAAATAAATGTTTGCATTTTTTTCATTTTGCTCCAAATTATGTGTACAATTTTTCTTTAATGTCCCTATATCAAATTAATTTAAGCAGTGGACAAATGTTTGTAAATCCAATATATTAGTAAATCACTCACTAAATATCAAAGTCATACTCGTTCTTGTATATTAATTGAAAGACACATAAAGAAAACCACTTCATTTTCTGCATGTGCACATGACCCAGATGTTTGTATGATTACATAATTTATCAGATTAATGTAGTTAACATACCCTTGCAGTAGACATTGTACATAGATCTCCATTATAGACATTGACACATGGACAGCTTCCCAGTGTGTTGGTGCAAACAGCATTCCCTGCACAACTCGATACTTTTATGCATTCAACCCTTATCCCCCCCAGAATGTGGACAAGCCCTTGACATCATAACGTGTAATACAAGACTAATGGTGGCCGCTGGTTCCACGGTACACATGATGATGTTGGTGAGGGGACAGCCATATGACTAGAGAACAGAAGGATGCTATTGCCCCCCCCCCAACCCTCACCCTAGATTGTGCTCAGGCCCTTCATGTCATCACAAACAATACAGGACCAATGGTGGCTGTTGGTCCTGCCATGTAAATTGTTTTGCAGTGTATGTTAGCTTAGTGAATATTGTGAAGCTGTGTTCACTGTAAATACGTAAGCCTGTTCAAGGACAATTAAAAAAAAAAAATTTGTCTGCACAAACTTGAATAATTGAAGTAAGCATAGCATCACCCTATTTGTTTGAAAATGTACTGCTTTTTTTAGTAAATCATCCCCAGTGGTTTCTTGGAAGAATGTATGATACCTCTCAGTAATAGAGCTGATTAATAAAACTAAAAGCACAGAAAAAAAATCTGGAGCTATTACCTACAGTACAACAAAAAGAAAAATCAGTTTTATCTTGTTAAAAAAAGGCATCTGAATGGCTGGTATGGACATTGATCCAGGGGAGGGGCTCGATGACGTCATGACGCTCATTATTCATCCACACTATCTCACTGTCAAATCAGAGGAGTGGAGTTTTTCATCTGCCAGTCTCTACAGGAGCATTTCTGGTTTAATGCATCTATATCTGGTGCAATCTATCACCTGTGAGTGGCCACTTTTATGTTGTTTTAATAAAATCATGTGTTTTAAAAGATAAAGCACTTTTTTTAACATGTATGCTGAGTGGAGGAGGAAAGATTTAAGGGACCGGTGATCTCTGGAAGAAGAGTCCATTCCTAGTATATATCTGTTTATTTATGTCCATGTCAAGGGACACATGCGTTTTTTGACCAAACTATATGTGAAGTCAAAAACTCCAGGTGAGAGCACATCTAGTGTTTTATGGTGGAAGATTAAAATCGCACAAAAATTGCATGAAGATATGGAATTGCTAAGTTTTTTAAGTTGAAAAAATCACTATATTTAGGGACTTCTATTATAGAAGTTCACTTTTTTATATTAATTTCTATACAATTTGTTTGTATTCACATACTATATTTAAAGAAAGCGCGGCACTTTTATGTTTGTGTATTGATCCATTTTTGTTGCAGTTCCCATGAAACATAAGTTCTTACCTTCACATCGATAAGGATTTTGTTGGTCAATTCTGTAACCTGCATTGCATGAGCAGTTAAAACCATGTAGAGTATTGATGCAAATATGCTCACAACCAGACAGGCCTGCAGAACACTCATCAATATCTGTCAAGATAGAAAGTTCATTATTTTTTATGTTTGAGTATTTAACTGAAGTTTTTTAGTATAGTTAGTATAAAGTTGTGCACAATAATGCCTAAAACACATGATCAGAAAATCGGACAAAAAATACTGCCTTCAAAGCAATCGTACAATAGTCTGATTGTTAGTACACAGCTTTCGAAAGACGATCATGACAGATCATACAAAACTATTCAAAAAGGACAAACATGAACATTTTTCTTATATGATATCAGAATTAATGATTTTCATTTAATCAGTACAGTATTCGTCTGAAAAAAAAATCGGAAGACCAAGACCGCACATGACTATGACATGAAAGAATACATTACAATACAATACAATACATTACATCACTTCACTTTTCGACATGAGACTAGCATGCAAGAAAACAAAAAAACTGACAATCATTTTTTACGATATTCTCATTGTGTGTACAAGGCTTAAGAACATACAACCTTTTAATGATGGTGTTGAGTTTGAAAATAGTGGTGCACAGAATGGCATAATCTGAACAACAATGTTTTAGCAAACCCTCTTGTTAAATTACACTTCATTGAAGACGCAAGATGCCAAACTATGCAGCTACAGTTTTTGGAAAATGGTGACTGAATGTGCTCCGGTTTGTCTAAGGCAGCAATGGGCAAACTACGGCCCGCGGGCCGTATACGGCCCGGCGGACCTTTTAATCCGGCCCACGGAGCGTGATACTGTCAGGATGGCTGTCAGGATGTGTGTAGGCGGGGCAGCGTGACGAACGTGAGGGGAGCTAGGCTCCTCTCACAGTCCGCGCTGAAGACCGG
Organism: Staurois parvus; assembly: GCF_062004578.1. Lineage (NCBI taxonomy): Eukaryota > Metazoa > Chordata > Amphibia > Anura > Ranidae > Staurois > Staurois parvus. The sequence continues at coordinate 4,871,317 of NW_028318031.1, read as the reverse complement.
AACGGCGCGGGAACACGGCGAGAGGAACGCGTGGAGCAAAGGTAAGTAAATTGACACAGGGGGGACTTGGGGACTTAATATGGGGGATGAATTAATATGGGGAATGAATTACTATAGGGGGGATGAATTACTATATGGGGGATGAATTACTATGGGGGATGAATTACTATGGGGGATGAATTACTATATGGGGGATTAATTACTATGGGGGATGAATTACTATGGGGGATGAATTACTATATGGGGGATGAATTACTATGGGGGATGAATTACTATGGGGGATGAATTACTATATGGGGATGAATTACTATGGGGGATGAATTACTATGGGGGATGAATTACTATGTGGGGGATGAATTACTATGGGGGATGAATTACTATGGGGGATTAATTACTATGGGGGATGAATTACTATATGGGGGTTGAATTACTATGGGGGATGAATTACTATGGGGGATGAATTACTATATGGGGGATTAATTACTATGCTTACTATGGGGGAATATTACTATACTTACTATGGATGACACATACACATCATTCATCTACTCTTGGTCCGGCCCCCGGGTCCAATATATGAACCCATTGCGGCCCTCAAGTCAAAAAGTTTGCCCACCCCTGGTCTAAGGTGTCTCTCTAAGCAAGTACTATGTGATCCATCCAGCAACATGCCTCCCAATGTCAGACAGATAAGCAGATTCAGCTTAGATGCCAGTTATCACTCTTTAGCCTGCAACTGAAAAAGGATGGCTGGAACTTGATAGTTTGTTAGAAGACAAAAGACAGGTAGGTTTCTTTTTTTTTTCTTGCATTTATTATAGCTTTACCACTTTGTTACAGATCCACTCCACTGACACAGTATATACTGTGAATACGAATGTGGTTGAGCCCTCTAGTTTGAATTATGAATACCATTTAGTAAATGAAGCAGCAAACATTAAAATGGACAAAGACTGAAGTCGCTCTTAATACTAACCTAATGAAATCTAGGTGAGGCTTCCAACAATTCACCTCATATTATCATAAATTACTGGATTTGGACAAATTATTGTTTAGGAGATCACCCTTTTCACTTCTTGTATATGTTGTTTTATTCTTGCTGTCAGGACTTAAAGTGTTAGTTCACCTTTCAGAAAACAATGACTAGGTGAACATATACTGTACACTCTCCCCACCCAAATCTCCTGGTCCCCACTGCACTTACCTCTGTGGGTGATATGAAATCCCTGCTCTTCATCACCTTCTTTTTGCACTGCTTCTGGGATGGATCAGAGCACTTCTGGTTGGCCAAATCTGTCACATGCCAACTTTGACCAATTGGAAGAGCTCTGATCCATCCCGGAAGCCCTACAGATGTAAAGGGATGAAGTGCAGGTATTTTAAATCCCCAGATCGCAGCACCAGCTGCTTTGATAGCTCATCATCCATGGACGCAAGTACAGTGGGAACTGTGGGGTGGATAGGGTGAATGACGTTAGTTCACCTTTATATTTTTTTCTGAAAAGGTGAACTTATATTTTAAAGTAAACCAAGCAAGATAGAAATATCAGAGCTGCCATTACTGAGCTCTCCCTACAAAATGCTAGTTGTCTAAATATTTTGATTCTCTGACTTTGAAACTTTCTTAGTTGCTGATCTAGTACATATCAACAGTTCTAATCTGCCCACTTGTTCTGATAAGTGACTCAAAGTATTAAAAACAAAAGACAGCCAGATAAGTAGCATTTTTTTTAACTAGAGTGCAGCAGTGGCTGCTTCCTTGTTTTCTTCATGACAGTTTATATTACAGATTGTTAACTGGTTATCCTGCAACTGCATGAAGCCCACCAGGGTGTTGCTTAGTTGACACTTCGGGGTTTATTTACTAAAGCTGAAGAGTGAAAAATCAGGTGCACTTCTGCATAGAAACCAATCGGCTTCCAGGTTCTATTGCCAAAGGTTTATTCAACAAGCTGAGGTTAGAAGCTGATTGGTTACCATACACAGGTGCACCAGATTCTGAGTCAACCAGCGTTAGTAAATCTCCCCCTTCATGACCATAGTAAAAATGAGCTGAGTGAGCTGAAAAAAACCCCAAATGGACTCTCCTATGCAAACAATTGAAAAGAGGAACAATCCTCACTGGGACATTGTATTCTGACAGTGAGACCCTCTGCTGTCAGGATGCACTGGTCAGTGGCTGCAGCAAGTTGGTCTAACTATCAACTTCGGCCAAATAAACATGTCCATACATGGGTCAAAAGTCAGTCAGACACTGCTGAACTGGACGAATTTCGAATTGTCTATCACCAGTTTTAGAGTCAGGCTCTCAATGAAATTACATCCTGAAGTCTGGGGAAATCAGTGTGGACACAAACAGCAATTAAATGTTAACAGAGGTTCTAGCCTTTTTCGACCACTCTAATAAAAGGTGTTCTTGTTGCTATTGTGTTCCTGTTAGAGAGACATCTGCACACATCCTGTATAGTTGACAGCTGGGCAACAGAGAGCAAAAAATCAAAACCAATACTAAATCCATAGCGAAAAAACAGGTTTGATTAGAGGTGCATTTTAAGTATACATATATATATATCTTACATAAAGTAAATCAGCTCCAAAGTTCATAGACTATAATAATACTGTATATATCTGATATATGTGACATTTAGTTAAACTGATTGTAGCTCTCCTAATTAGGCTTCTAGGTAAATTTTGTTTTTGGCTTGGTCTGTAATTAGAGGAAAGGCGGTTGTTTGTTTTGGTCTGTTCAGGGCTTTATAGGATGAGAGTTTGGTTGCTTCCCTCTGTTTCTAGAAGAAGTTTCTGGAATGTAGAGGGGGAAAATTCAAAAGACCAGCCAGAATATGGAGCAGGACCCAGCCAATCCCTGGGAAGCTGTGCCCAGATGGTGGCTGGGATGCTGTTTATAGCCTTGTCTTTTTACCCCTGAGGGCATGGATTTTGGATCTATGAGGAAAGGGGGGGGGGGGTGCTTGTCCCTGCAGCCATTGGACTGAATACTGAAATACTTTACCAGAGGTCGCACCTATGGACTGACTGTGTGTCAGGATCCTGTGAGTAGAGTCTTATTATTTGTTCTTGAACTACTTCATGGTCCCCAACTGTGAACCATGGACTATTTCAGTCTACCTTTACCTGTGCTCAAGCTACTTCATGGTCTCCAGCCATGACCTGTGAATGTTTCCAGTCTACCTTTACCCCTGCTCAAGCTACTTCATGATCCTCAGCCGTGTACTGTAGACTGTTTCAGTCTGCCTACACTTGTGTTACTAAGAGAGAAGCATCCTCTGTTAACAACACCTGGTGTTTTGGAGAATCTCATATCACCCCACATCCCCTTCTGTTACCAATTCTACAAGGAAAATTGTATTTAAAAAGGCATCATGTAGACTGATTAATGTGCTAGAGTTAGTGGACTGTTGTTGCAAGCCTGGCTACCTCTGCACTGTTTTGGGAAAAGAATCTGTGAATTCATAGCAAGCTTTTTGGGAGTGACTCTATGTAATTTACATAACATTTCATGATATAGTAATGGTAACATGAATTGGGTTTAATTGGGTTTGTGTTCCAAATGCTGTCACTGTTACTTCCCATGCAGAGCTAAATGTAAGCTTTCCCTTACCTGTACAGTTGGGGCCAGAATATCCTGGGAGGCACTCACAGTAATAAGAGCCATTTGTGTTTATACAAAGAGAATTGCTTGTACAATTGTTGAGAGAAGGTGTAGCACATTCATTGATATCTGGAACACAAATAAATGGGAAAAAAATCCAGTAAATTAAGTCAGAACTATGACCCAAGACAAAAAAAGACATGTTAAATTGTGTGTACGCAAATTCCCCTAAATCAAAATAGTGTAAGCAGTAGACAAATGTATATAAATCCACTACTTTAGTGAATCACTCACTAAGTATCAGTCAAACTTGTTTTTGTACAGTAATTGAAAATATAAAGAAACCTGCTGCATGTGTAGATTACTCCGATGTCTGTATGATTACATTATTTATCAAAATAATATAGTTAACATACCCGTGCAGAAGATATATGGATTTCCATTATAGCCATTGGCACATTGACAGTTATAGCTTCCTGGTGTGTTGGTGCAAACAGCTTTCTCTGCACAACTTGATATGTTCATGCATTCATCAATGTCTGGAACAAGAGCAAATAAGGGTTTAATGGTAATGCCTTAATAAGCTGCCACAATTAATAAGTTATTATGTAAATGAAGATATAAGCACAGCCAATGAGCAGAAATGTTGGCAACTTAATTTATCTCTAAGTGTCTATGGATAGGAGTTATATCTTCACAATAGCCTGCATGGTAAAAAGATGTGTTTTACCATAGGACTAGCTATCAGGGTGAACTTAGCCAGGAAGAGGTGCGATGCGCATTTCAACACATTGCATTGCTCCCTTTTTTTAACTTTATTTGACATGTTAAAAGTGGCTCTTTATTCATGTCTTGACACAGTGTGCATGTTATCACTGTTCTCCACACCACACATAACACCTGTGGTATGAACAGGAGCACATGTAAATGTAAAGCAATTGTTGTTTATGTGCCTTAGTGGTAACCAGCATTTATCTTGTCCAGAAAATAGTAGTCCCTGCACTTTGTGTGAACAAGCCCTTAAGGAAATCTATGGATAGGAAGCAAGGGGGCAGCCACAGCCAACCAGAGAAGAGGCTAGAGGGGACCTGTCAATGGGTAGAAAGGAAACATGGGAGATTGTGGAGTAAAATAAGTAATACATGCTGTTCGAGCCTCTCTAGAATAAACATGCAGTAAATACTATATAAGCAAATATATATAAGTAAATATAAGTATATAAAAAGTATATAAATATAAGTATATATATATATATATATATTTATATGTAAATACTATATAAGGGAGGGGGCCTTGCAGTAATTTTTTTTGTGGTTTGGCCACAGGTCCACTTTAAGAATTCTGACTTCACTTGAATTTTCTGACCTGCATGTTATTTCTTAGTCATTGTTCAGAAATAATTTAAGCCAGAGTCAGCAGGCAAGTAGCATTTTCACATCTATGGCAGGTAACATATTTCTCTCATGTTCCCCTATGCACTGACTTATATATGTCAAGTGGTGCATTTTCTTTATGGGCCTGGTTATAAAATTTCCTAGACCAAAATTGGTATTGCTGATTAATTTCCAATGCCAGGGACAATCATTGTAAAATGTAAATATATTCAAACTGCTTTATGCCACTTGTGGGTATTTATGAGAAGAGCACTACTATGACAATAATATTCAGAACACTCACCGTCACAACGGAATGCATCAACTGGATTAATGCTGTAACCTGTATTACAGGAGCAGTTGTACCCATATAATGCATCAATACAAATTTGCTCACAATTGGATATATTAGCAAAGCATTCATCAACACCTGTAAGAGACAGGAATTAGGTAAATTTGAATTTTAATGCTTGATTACATTTTAACTCTACATATTAATGGTAAACTGCTATCTTATTCTCACCATAGCATTTTATCCCATTGCCATACAGTCCAGCAGGACAAGGTGAGCATGTGTAGTTGTTACTAGGAGCGGGATTGTCTATACAGGACGATGTATTAAAACAGCTGTTCTCTAGACAAGCATTTAAATCTTCAGTACAGAATTCTCCCGTCCATCCAGAAGAACAATTGCAGCCCGCTGTCTGAATATAAAACATTCATTAGAAATATTGTTATACTACAGTGATCAATAATAGGGAGTTTTATAAGTTTGTGAAATTACTGAGTAGTAGGTTAGTAATAAAGGAGAAATAACAAGGGTTACCTAGTGGCAATAATCTTTAGTGTTTAAAAAAAAAAAAAAAATTCTGTCAATTGAATGTACAAATGAGCTGTATTCAAGAACGTATACTGTAGAAGAAAAGGGTCAAGTCTTAGTTAGTATTATGAAAACAGACAATACCATGAACTTGGAGTTGTTCATCTGACCCCTCAGCACAGCACTCTCAAAGTCGCAGGTGGCATTGTTGCTGCAGTTGCACAATATAAAAGTGAGGCCTTGCTCTGCGGTAGCTTGGGAGTTGTTGGCTATTACAGTTGCAAACACGGGTGTGGAAGATGAAGGCAGCCAGCTGAGAGTACCATTTGCTATAAACAAGGACATAAAAAAGTATAGTTTTCTTATTACTTTTATTATAAAACCAGAAATGCCATGCCTCTGGGCTTAAATATGAAAGGAATATTTAGCTTCATTAGGTGTGTACATATGTCCTCAGTTCTGATAGATTGTCTTATATTATACTCAACAAATTAACTACATATTGCCACAACTGTGTTAAGTCAGTGGCAGCATATCACAGCCTAATGCAAACATGTAGCTAATTTCACATGGCAGTGCAATAGTTAAATTAATATCATAGGCTCTGTACAGTAATATACATAAAATAGGCAGTGTAGAGGGTTTGCAGCTGAAGACTATAATTGGTCTTCTTCCATGAACTGATGGAGACAGCCCCTGACTAATTCAGAGAATCATAGGAGGTGATATTTAAAGTGTTACTAAACCCAGGATCTGCATTCACCTATCTGGTCTCCCACAGTACACAGAACATGGAAATGCAATTATTCTAGTAAATATAAACTGCTAAACACCTTTTCTCATCAGCAATTAAAGCAGTCTTGTGACTTCAGCAGAGGAGTGGCTAAAGCTTGTAGGAGCTCAGTTTTCGTTCTGCTCTAGGAGGATGTGATATCCTTGATCCTCTGTCTGGACAATGCTGACTGGCCCTGTGCTGATCACATGCACTCTCCCAAGGAAAAAAACCTCTCTAGCAATACTCACCAAACTGAGCATGTACATGTGACTACGGATTCAGTCTGTATCAGGTGGTCAGTTCAACAAGAGGAGAGGCAGAGAAGAAAGGATAAAACACTTTTTACACAATGCAGAGGATTAACCCCTTAGGTTCAACAGTGAGTATAACAAGCATGCTTTACTGCATATACAGACTGATTTTACTGTTGTGGGTTTAGTAACACTTTAATGTAGAACTATGGCCTCCCATTAAAAAAAATATGTGCTGCTGCAGTGCATACTTTATGTATTTACACTTGTTTTCTAGTTTCCCTGCAAAGTCCCACAAATACCTATTAAGCCTACCAGAGAAGTCCGCCAAAGCTGCTTCCTGTGATGGGATGGTGTGACAACAATGCTCCACTGCTCCTGAATTCAGTTGCCACTCTCATGCAGGCTGTATCTGCTTGCACAACAGCAGGATAATACCTATTAAGCCTACCAGAGAAGTCAGCCAAAGCTGCTTCCTGTGATGGGATGGTGTGACAACAATGCTCCACTGCTCCTGAATTCAGTTGCCACTCTCATGCAGGCTGTATCTGCTTGCACAACAGCAGGATAATACCTATTAAGCCTACCAGAGAAGTCAGCCAAAGCTGCTTCCTGTGATGGGATGGTGTGACAACAATGCTCCACTGCTCCTGAATTCAGTTGCCACTCTCATGCAGGCTGTATCTGCTTGCACAACAGCAGGATAATACCTATTAAGCCTACCAGAGAAGTCAGCCAAAGCTGCTTCCTGTGATGGGATGGTGTGACAACAATGCTCCACTGCTCCTGAATTCAGTTGCCACTCTCATGCAGGCTGTATCTGCTTGCACAACAGAAGGATAATACCTATTAAGCCTACCAGAGAAGTCAGCCAAAGCTGCTTCCTGTGATGGGGTGGTGTGACAACAATGCTTCACTGCTCCTGAATTCAGTTGCCATTTTCATGCAGGCTGTATCTGCTTGCACTACAGTGGGATAAGAAAATATTGCAGTGGGTGTCGCTATCAGCATTGTCACTGCTGATTCACAGATCTGTAGTCTAGACACACCTAGTTCAGCCTACTGCTTTCTGGATTGGTAGAACTCTCTCTATTCCTGAAACCCTCCCTCTGTGACCCGCAGTGTCTAGTAGGAGAAGCATGTGAGACATAAATGAAGGAGAACTTGGCTCAATCAGGAAAAGTAAAGTAAGTTTTTTGAGGCTTGTGCATTGCATAGTAACTGGATTTGGTACTTGTTTAGATTCAAACAGGAGCCTTTAGGTGTACTTGTGAAGTAAAGCAAAGTGATGTGAAATATCCATGTTTACATCAAACAACCAATCACATGCAGGGGAAATTTATAAATGGGCTTCTATTTTACAGATGTATTACATTTTATTGCAGAATATTTTACAGAAAGTAACAGCCCCTATAAATATAGCTTTGCAATAATTTGAAATCTTCTGTATATTTGCTGCCACATCCACACTGACCATTTTAACAGAGGCAGGGGTGGACTGACCATTCAAGCACTTGGGCAGTGCCCGAGGGCCCGGGCTCAGTAGGGGGCCCCATGAGATGCCCCTGGTATCTTTCATTGGCTTTTTCATAGGTTTTTTTGGGTGTGGGCGAGGACACAGGGGCCCCATGATCCCCTATTGCCCGGGGGCCCCATGAGTTGTCAGTCCACCCCTGAACAGAGGTCATTATGGTGTTTCTTTCTTGATAATAATCTCTATGTATTTAGGGTACACACATCTAGTATAACATATCTAGTATCTATTAGAGAATTATTTATGAGTATAAGGCTGTCATACCTGAAATGATTACATCAGTAGATCCTGTTTCCAGACTGAACACAGAGTCTGCAGCAGAATAGGTAATCAGGACTTGTTCACCCATGGAGCTCATGATAGTTGCAGGGCCAGAAATATTTGGAGGGAAAATAGCTACATAAAAAGAAAAAAAAAACACAACTGAATTAAAAATATTGTTAGCATTAGGTAAGTACTGTATTTTCAATAATTCCACCCATTCCATTTTTTTTAAGTAGAACTATGGCCTCCCATAAAAAATGTTCTTCCGCACTTTCAGTTTTCTGCAAAGTCTTCACATGGGCTGTGTCTGCTTACACTACAGTGGGAGGAAAAACTTTTGAAGGGACCCTGGCTATCAGCATTATCACTGCTGAAGAAACCTATAGGCAGTAAGCACCTGGCCACACCTAGTTCTGGCCATGGTACTGCCACTATTGCTGAAGCCCTCCCACCGTGAGCTGCAACATCTGAGAGGGAGAGCATGTGAGACACAAATAAAAACTTGATGAATTGAAACTAATGAAACTTATGGACAAGCTTAAATTACTGGGTTTTGGTTCCACTCTTTATAACTGGATATTAGATTTTTTTCACTAATAGGCCTCAGACTGTTACATTTGGAGAACATTGCTCCTCTATGCTCTTTCTTATTAAAGGGGTGTTGAAAGGTTGTGCATTGAGTCCTTTTTGGTTACTTTGTATACTTTTGACTGCATTTCACAATTTGAGGTAAACTTAGTGATAACTTTTGCAAACAGAAATGATTACCGAAGAATTAATGTGGTCAGTGCTTATACGGTATCCTCTCTGGTTGGAAAAACAGTTTAGAAGTTATATTTTTTGAGAAGGCTAAGAGGGCCTGGATTTCTGAACAGGTCCTCCTCAGCTTTTTTAGGGGTGCTGTGCAGAGCATATTGACTTACCACATCACTTTGTGGCATGGTATATGCACAGTCCAGGATATGAAAGCTCTACAAAGGCTGATAAAAACTGCACAAAATATTATAGGTGTAGCTATACTTGGTATTGATAAACCTGGGGAAAGGAGGTGTCTTTGGAAAGTCCAAAGTATTCAGGGGACTATTCCTTCCAAGCAATGCCTTGTTTAAATTGTTGCCATTTAGTATTGTCTTGTGTACCACCAGGTTACAAAATGTTTTTTGCCTGAGAAGTAAGATTGTTAAATTCAAGTGATGGTAACAAAATACTGTAATGTAGAAACCCAGTGGACAGGGAAGCATATGCATTGTTATTTTTATTTAACTATTGATGACAAGCAAGTTTTAAAAGGTTAATTATAACATGTAACTGGGGGGATTTATGTTGCTGTATCTGATTTGTATGTGTATATGTTTTTATGTGTAGTAATAGATGGGACTTTAAATACATTTCTTTTCAAGATTATTTATTATCAAATTACGTACATTTTTTTAAACTTAAATGTTTTGAAATAAAGGAGGATTCAGCTCTGTCAGGAAAGTCTGCCTGCAGACTTCTGGATCATGAGATGACTCCAGCACTGGACAGACAATAGGAAGTGTCTACATCATACAAGTAGTGACAACTGAAGAAGGATCTCACTTTTTCTATACAAAAGAAGAGAGAAGCCTCGGGACCAGATTGTCATGTGATCATAGATTTAGACGAGTAAAAGGGGTATTGCTTTTTTTAATTCTTTTTTATTTTTTTTCATGCTATCCTGATATTGTTGGTGGAAGGTCAATTATTGAATATCTTGAAGTTATTCTGCCTAAACAATGCATATCTTTGGGGACTGCAGACTTGACTTGGTCTTAGTCATGATACTTATTATTATAACTACAATGATATTTCCACTGGATTGGAGCAACATGACCTACAGTGCTGGCCTCTCTTTGTCCCTGTACCTGTTTGTTAATACCATCCCATCACTAGCACTTTCATGCTTTTAGCATCTTATGTGAGTTTGGGATGCAGCCATAAACTAAATCTCTGAAACCCTTCACCTTAGGTTGTGTATAATAAAAAATATTGCTGCTCTTAATTATGTATAGTCTGACACTTACCTCCCATCTGCACCTTTAGAAAACAGTTTTATTAGAAAGGAAGGTAATGCAACTCTCTCAAGGCTTTCTTGATTTTTATACTTACCCATCATAGCTCTCCTTTCAGTATATACTGTATTACTAGTCATAGTGGCAGATCCTACAGCAGAGTTTCCAGTGCTCAGAATATCATAGAGACAGTCTGTATTTCCACCACAAGTTCTGTTTGCTTTCTGGACAGCTGCAGGGTCACTGGATGAAAGCAGCTCATCAAGGAACATTGGTACAAAACTATTGTTATTGTAAGTATACCAGGTTTCTCCAATAGTTGTGTTGTATAGGAATATTGTACCTTTGGCAGTTGTTTTCCCTAAGAAAAATCAAATGTGCATATGGATAATTAATTAAACTGAAAATGAAAAAAACAAAACAAAAACAATTACATTTGCGATTGCAACATTACAGAAACATTATAATTATATTTTTCTCTTCTCTGTATTGCCAGACAGATTCTTAGCAGGAAAATTAGAAAAAAAAGTATTTATTAAACATAGACTGACATTTATAAAGACAAAAAATGCTGTTTAAATTGCCAGTAAATGATAGATCGCTACCAGCTTGGTTTTGCAGATCAGGGAACCCCAACATACATGCTAAACCCTTGCAGGTCTGGTATGTATTTTGGGGGGACCTTTGAGGGTCCCAGGCTGGCAAACTAATTGGCTGGGCAGGGATGCTGAAAAAACAAAGTTTGGACTGAATTCAAAGTCAGTCTTTACTTGAAGCTCATCTTGAGTTATAATATACAATATCTCTCAGGCTTCCAAAAAATGTTCTCATGATTCCTGCTTTGAATGTCAGAGTGTCCCAAGCCTCTTTGTGATCCCCTGTTATGAGACCAACAGAGCTATACGAGAGGTCCTCTGTCTGCTATGTTACCAGGCCAAACCAACCTCTGACCTTTCCCTCCCTTCTCCAGCACACAGATTCAAGCAAGCAAAATTTCAAACTGTTATGCAGGAACATTTCTTGTAGCTGAGTCAGTGTAGGAAGGCAGAATAGTCCAATGTGCAGTAACAGTCATGCAGGCAGGATCATAGGGACATAAATGGGATAAAACAAACATTTTGTGAGTTATCCCAGGGTTATTCTGGGGTATCTTGACTTTGTGTCTGCATTGGCACTTTCCCTTAGGACTACAAAAAACAGGAAAAAAAAATGGAATACATAAATGTTGTGAAGAAATTGCAGTAGTGGCATTGTTACTTCAATGCTGCCCTCTGTCAGGGGAAACAATTATGACAATTAAATACTCTTAATTCTCTTACATGTCATGCCAAAGTCGAAGATCTGTGAGTCATTTGGCTTTGTATTGTCATTATATGGTAATGTGTCACCATATGCAGTCAGGAAGTCGTCATTTGGATTTCCATTTAATACCCCTGAAATAAAATAGAAGAGGTAAATACACACTGACAAATTCTGAAACAACAAAGTGACATCAATAAAGTCTGTTCTCACCGATGTGACTTTATTTCAAAGTACACAGGAATAATTTCAATCTCTGTGTTATGTGGGAAGATTGAATAGTTACCGCCCTATCAATAAAAGCAGTAACATTTCCCTAATCCATGGTGGTTAAAGCATTGTGTAGTTACTTGTCAACAAGCCCCAAATAGCAACATAGTTAGTAATCCACTCCATTGGACTATATTGTCTGCATGTATTAGCAAACTAGAATGAATTGTTGGGAACTATTGTACTCTTTTTTTCCCAGAAAAAAACAAAAACAAAAAAAAAAAACTAGTGTTAAGAGAGAATCACAGACTGTGACTCCTGTCCTTTTGAAACTACTATCTGTCTGACTGCTGTGACTTTAAAATTCTCTTCACTGACCCTGAGATCATGAGTCCTGACTTTGCTGAATGCATGCTTATTACCACTGTTACTCAGAAAGTACTGAGATAAAAGACAACCAATCAATTAGACATTCTAGAAGTAAATGCAAAATGACAGCCAGTGTAATTATCACAACACAGGATCTTTTAAAGCATATATCAAGGTAAAATTAAAAAATAAATGATCTGTATAATTCTGGAATAAGTACAAATTTTGATGCTGAAAGTACAGAAAAATAATTGTAGATGTGTCAGCAATATACTGTAGTATATTCTAACTTTTCTCTTTGACATGACAGCATGACTCTAAATTCCTAAATACATGGTGTCAGCCCTGCCTATTTCATTTTAAATGGATTACCAAAAAAACAGACCTCTCCTCATCTGCAGAACTCATCCTTAAAAACAGACAGAGAGCACAGAAAATTAGCAGATCACAGGATTTCTGGTAAAATAACAGGTATTTTTTGTGCTCACCTAAAAGCAAAACATTTGCAATGGTATATTTAGCAAATGAAAAGAGAGAAAAGAAAATAATTTAATTGATAATGTTACATACACGTAAACTAATACATATGAAATATTTGCAGATTGTGCTCTTGGCCAACTATTCTGTACTGAGCTCGTGTAGACATACAGTATTTACCAAATGCTTCATATTGACATATCACTTACCGAGGAGACCTTCAGTCCTGTTTTGATATGTTGATTGTAATGTCACCACAAAACTCAAAATGCCCAGGTTAGCAGAACAAGAAACAGAAATACCATTGTCAAACAGGACTTTTGCTTCCCCAGTTTTTGTCCTTCCAAATCCCACATGGTCGACATAAGTAAAATTGTCTAACAAAAAAAATGTAAAAAATAAAAACACCGTAATCGATCAGTAATCTCTAAAAATATTGTATTACTATAGTGGCAAATTGGAAGAATACTCAAATAAAAATGATTCATCATAAAGTGCCAGTTTTTCTAAATTAGAAAAAGAAAGATACAGGCTGATTTACTAAATGAGTTGAGAATTTTAAATTGTGGGAATATTCATTTGAATGAGACAAATATGTGAAATGCAAATCGCTGTGCACTTTGAATACCCAATAATGTGCAAATGAGATAGGTAAATAAGAATTTGCTTTTCACATGATTCACTGGCCAACAGACATTTTAGTGCTTTGAATGTTAGACCTCTTCCTGGGTATATCTGACCCTCTCATTCCAAAAATGTCCCCAATTTTTCCCTATCAGCTCTAGTTTTTTTTTAGATACAGCATAAATGGCATATACCGATTTTCAGTCTGGTTGCCCCTCTAAAATTTTATAATATTTTAATGTAGCGCTTTATTAAATCTCCTTGTAGCATTAAAGAAACACATTCAAAATTAAAAGAAAAGTGTAATACACTAAAGCCAGCAATAAATGAATCAAATCTTGGCTGGTTTGACACAAGACATTTTTTATTTAGAGGCAGAAAAAAATGCTTGTGTACAAGGGTGGTGCCATTGTAAAATAAGATGCTTAAAAGATAATTTGCAGTGGCATTAAACCCCAAAACAAAAATGTGTTATATAATGCAGCTTACCAATCCTTAAATGTACTTGTGGCATTTGTTTTCTTTTTTAGGCTTTATTCCTTTATTTTTACCTGGTGATCTGGCCAGTAACAAAATTCCGTGTCTTTGGCTGTCTCCACTCTATGAAGGAGCAATGGAGACACCATTGAACACCAGAATTGTCAATCATGGGAGTGGGTAGTGTTAGCTGTACTAGTAGTTTTAGATGGACTTGACTAAAATTAAAGCTGATCTCCAGCTAACACTTTTGGGATAAAGGATTTAAATAAATGAATAAAAGCTGATCATTGAAAGCGTCTCACCCTCAGTCGCTTTTGATGGACAGCTTGGTCTGATAAAGAACAGACTTACTTGATGGATCAACAGGTGAAAATAAACAGGAAAAGCATAAAAAGGAAACTAATACAGCCATTTCGTCTATAAAAAAGGTAATCTACAATTTAATAAATGTTTGTGTCTAATACTACTTATTGCTAATATCCCAGCTTTGCCATGTCTATGCAAAATATATCGACATAACATATTTCGCACCCCAAAAAGCATAGGCCGATATGTTTCAGTGATGTTGGATGCATCTTCATCCACTTCCCTTTCCAAGACTACAACAACAGAGTGAACTGAACAACCATCCACAAGAGATGAAAGTTAGATACTCATTTTACTCACCTGAAAGTTCAATGAAGGTCCCATTGTAGCTTACTATGGTTTCATTAGCATTTTGTAAGCTCCATTGAATCTGAAATGCAAAGTTTATTAATCAGTTTACAAGGGTTATTAAACAAAACCTTTGTATATTCTCTTCCAGTATTCATACATTACCTGATCACCATAGGATGTAGAAGCTGCCAATGCCACAAAGTTGGTTGCATAACTGGTTCCATTACCAGCACGGGCTGTGCGTCCTTGCAGTGTGAAGACAACTGCATTATTTTCATCCTTTGCATTAATCAAAGTGAATTCACCCAGACCATTAAATGTATACATCAGACCATCCAGAGTGTTAATATGAGGGTCCCCATACAAAAATCCTATCAGGGAACAGAGACAGAAAGTTGATTTATAACTTTCTCTTTACATATCTTTTTTGTAAGAAAAGAAAACTTGAAAGCTGTAATACAGGGGTGCTCATTCCATGACCCTGTGGGCCACATGTGGGCCTCAAAGCCATCTGTTGTGACCTCAAACCATGTGCATGCCTGGGGTCGACAAACCCTTGATTGCAATCTGGGCTTGTCAACCTGCTATTCCAGAGCATCAGAGTGCATCGAATTGGCACCAGCAACGCAAGAAACAGACGGCTGCATAGCGAGCAGAAGCCACAAAAGCCTTTGCCTTCTGTAGAACCTGAATGCAGGAGTTTTGGTGCGCTTTCAGAAAGATATAATACAAGGCTACAGCAAAGCACAGCTAACCTGAAGGAAAGGTTAGCATCAAAACCCTATCATCCAATCCTCGTTAACTGTTTTCTACTCTTAATTCCTTACTTTACCCCCCACTGCCTCCACCCACCAACTTACTGCACAGGAGATTGCCAGTCTTTCCAAGATTGATACAATTTGCAATGAGAACTCCAAGCTTCCTCCTCCAACCAACATACCAGGCCCAACATTCCGCTCAACACTCTTCTCCTTTAACCCTGTTACCACCAAGGAAGTTACCAAACTCCTTTCCAAGGCTCACTTCACCACCTGTCCCCTGGACCCTGTCCTCTCACAATTATTGCTGCCTCCTTCCTGCTCTGTCCTATACTCTCTCTACCCAAATCTTCAACCTCTCACTCTCCACGGGCACCTTTCCCTCTCCACTCAAACATGCCCTAGTTACCTCCATATTTAAAAAACCCTCACTGGACTCCACCTGTTTGAATAGCTTAAGACCCATCTCCCTGCTCCCGTTTGCCTCCAAGCTTCTCAAGCACCTTGTTCACAACTGAATAAAGTGCTACCTCACCAACAACAACCTTCTTGATCCCCTACAGTCTGGCTTCCACCCACAACATTCCATTGAAAATGCCCTACTAAAACTCACTAAAGACCTACTAACTGCTAACTGCTAAATCCAATGGCTATTACTCCATACTCAAACTCCTAGACCTTTCCGCTGTCTTTGTCACAGTCGACCACCTGCTCCTCCTCAGCAAACTCCACTCCATTGACCTCCATGACTCTGCTCTCTCCTGGATCTCCTCTTACCTTTCTCAGTGCACGTTTAGTGTCACATACAACTCCTCCTCCTCTGCTTCCCTGCCTCTTTCCATTGGGGTACCCCAAGCCTCTGGCCCCTCCTTTTCTCTCTCCACACCTCCTCCTTGGGCCAATTGATAACCTCCCATGGCTTCCAATACCACCTCTCTGCTGAAGACACCCAGATATATCTCTCCACCCCCCAGCTCACCCCCTCAATCTCCTCACATATCACAAATCTACTGAAATATCAGCATGGATGTCACACCACTAACTTAAACTCAATCTTTCCAAAACCGAGCTTGTAATATTCCCTCCTCCCCGATCCCCCACTCATGACTTTACCATTAAGATCAACAGCACAACCATTGGTCCTTCCCCTCATGAAAGGGTACTAGGTGTAATCCTAGACTCTGACATCTCCCTTGGGCCCCATATCCAATCACTGGCTAAATCCTGCTGCCTCAATCTCTGGAACATTTCCAAAATCCGCCCCTTTCTGACCAATGACACCAGAAAATAACTTAACCATGCCTTGGTTTTATCCCGCCTTGATTACTGCAACTCCCTCCTCACTAGTCTATCGTTACACAGGTTATCCCCCCCTTCAGTCTATTATGAATGCTGCTGCTAGACTCATACACCTTATCAACCGATCAGTGACTGCTGCCCCTCTCTGCCAATCCCTTCATTGGCTTCCACTAACCCAATGTATAAAATTAAAAATACTAACCACAGCATACAAAGCCATCCACAACAATGACCCTAGCTACATCACCAACCTCATCCGCAGATCTCGCCCCAATCACCGACTCCGCTCCTCCCAAGACATCTTGCAGTCTAGCTCCCTCATCACCTCCTCCCACACTCTCCTCCAGGACTTCTCCAGAGCCTCGCCCATCCTCTGGAACTCCGTACCGCATTATGTTTGGTCAGCCCCCACCCTGTCGGCTTTTAGGTGATCTCTGAAAACTTATTCAGGGAAGCCTACTCCACCTCCACCTGTAGAATCTATAGTAGAAGGATTTTCTTTTTGTTTATGATATGGGCACTAGAGCTTTAAGAAATGAATTATTCTACATACCTAGGCGTGGAGGGACATAGTTGTCACAATAATCCAGAGGTCTCTTCTGTCTGTAAAGGTTACACAGGTAAATGGATTCTGAATATCTGCAACAGGCATTGTAGGGGTCAATCTCTTCAACTGAAAAATAAAGAAGCAGTGTTGATTTGAACAAATAATAAATTAACTAAGGAAAATTGTTTCATTAATATGATCGTATCATGCAATACCTTCATATAATTTCCTTTGAGGAGGAAGAACTGTATTCCAGAAGTAGTCCTGATAAGCTTTTTGGTTAGAGCGATATCTAAAGATGTTAAAGGAGGTCCATGGCGTTGGGAGGTATCGCTCCTTCTCACCGTAAACAAGGGCTCCACTCCAGCTACTATAGTAACATCTACTTCCAGCCCCATCTCTGGAGGGGAACATATTTTGTACTGTTAAGTATTGTTCTGAAACAGACAAAAGGATACAATTAACTTAAACTGGTTCCATTCATTCCCATTATTAAGTGTATGAATATGCTATAAATTGCCCATTTGCAGGTGTATGATTATTCTATTAAAACGATTCAGTGTATAGTAATTAAATTACCAGTATTCTATCATAAAGAAATAGACAGCAATGATTAAGCATGATAGTGAATAAGTATTTATGGGACAACTATATACTTGGCGCAGAGGAGCTCCGGTGATTCACAGATTATTAGCCACAAAAAACGTCCTCCTAACACCTGAATGTTCTGTACAGTCCCATGTATTTTGACTCATCCTATACCTTTCAGGTAGGTTGGGGCTTGATAAACTAGAGTTCTCCCCATCAAGCAAGTGTAACTGCATCCAACTTCTGAATATGAGGAACTTATCTGATTTTTTAATATGAAATTTTATTGTGTTATACACCTGCGCTAGGATAAGTGTTCATATGTTCAAAACAGCAGCTGTAATCAAAGTGTCCTTACACTCTTAATAACCAATATTCAAAATAAATCTTTACAGCACTGTTTGCTACAAATAAATTGCCATAAATCACTGTGCATCAAGAAAAATGCAATTCGTCTCTTGAAAACATCCATATGATGAAACGCTGCATCAGGGCGGGCCAGGAAGTGACGTCATCCTGCATGCTACACCCAGAAGTGATGTAGTACATCCAAGACAGAGCTATTGTGCAGCTTTACGGAGTGGACAGTTCAGATCCTTATGTGATTGTACACATATGTGAAGTTACTTCAGTGGTGAGATAGTACTAGATGTGTGAGAAGCCTATATTGAATACTATAATAAAAGTATTTTAAGGTTTTACACTATGGCGGTCTCCCTTTACTTCCTCTTTCATGTGGTATGATATATGTGGCTGGAGGATAAGTGGAATACCTAATCCAAAGATGTGGTGGATGGTGCCATATAAATACAAGTGCATTATGACTGACCTCTAGTGGGTGTTCATGTTTATCTGGTGAGTTCTCTGTGTTGGTGATGGAAGAGCGCTGGAAAATAGCACAAGGGTGTTTCTTGAAGTCTGCATGGAAGCACCTTTTTTCTGTGTTTGATTTTCATGAACACTTTATGTTAGCCACATGCTGGCATATGATTTAGTGGACTTTTCTTTTATTTTAATATTGCTTTTAATGTGTTTTGTTTTTTATTGATGCACAGAGATTTATGGCACTTTATTTGTAGCACACAGATTTATTCTGAATATCTGATTTTAAGGTAGCCATACTGCTATGGGGTATTGTTCTTGTAATGCTCTGTGCCTTGCAGTTTTCCTTTTTTGTGTGAATATCTATGTAAAACTTGATTTCAAGGTTTCAACAAAAATGCTGAATTTCATACTGGGTAATTTATGAAAAGTAGAACAAATAGTATGCAGTTTCATTTTCTGCACATAGGATTCATAGTATTAATGTAAATTTTAATATGAGACATACAGTTGTGACCAAAATTATTCAACCCCCACTGAAATTGAGTGTTTTGGCCAGTTTGACATTGCTTTTGATCATTCAGTCATCTTGCTTACATTTACATTAAAGAGGCACTTGTAGGTCAGACAAATATAACATAACAGTTATAATGAAATAACCACAAATGTCTTTTCTGTGCTCACAGCATTATCAGTTTTATTCAACCCCCAAGTGACATTCAATCTTAGTACTTAGTACAGCATCCTTTTACAGTTATAACAGCTTTTAAACGTGAAGCATAGCTTGACACAAGTGTCTTGCAGCGATCTACGGGTATCTTCGCCCATTCTTCATGGGCAAAGGCCTCCAGTTCAGTCACATTCTTAGGCTTGCGCACTGCAACTGCTTTCTTTAAGTCCCACCAGAGGTTCTCAATCGGATTTAAGTCTGGTGACTGCGATGGCCACTCCAAAATGTTCCAGCCTTTCCTCTGCAACCATGCTCTAGTGGACTTGGAGGTATGCTTGGGATCATTGTCCTGTTGAAAGGTCCAACGTCTCCCAAGCCTCAGGTGTGTGACGGACTGCATCACGTTTCCATCCAATATCTCCTGGTACTGAAGAGAATTCATGGTACCTTGCACACGCTGAAGCTTCCCTGTACCTGCAGAAGCAAAACAGCCCCAAAGCATGATTGACCCTCCACCATGCTTCACAGTAGGCAAGGTGTTCTTTTCATCATAGGCCTTGTTCTTCCTCCTCCAAACATAGCGTTGATCCATGGGCCCAAACAGTTCTAATTTTGTTTCATCAGTCCACAGAACACTATCCCACAACTTTTGTGGTTTGTCCACATGGCTTTTGGCATACTGCAGTCGACTCTTCTTATTCTTTGGAGACAGCAAGGGGGTACGCCTGGGAGTTCTGGCACGGAGGCCTTCATTACGCAGTGTGCGTCTTATTGTCTGGGCTGAAACTTCTGTACCCACATCTGACAAATCTTTTCTCAGTTCCTCAGCAGTCACACGGGGACTTCTCTCCACTCTACGCTTCAGGTAGCGCACAGCAGTCGAAGTCAGCATCTTCTTTCTGCCACGACCAGGTAGCGTTTCAACAGTGCCCTTTGCCTTGAATTTGCGAATGATGCTTCCTAAGGTGTCTCTTGGTATGTTTAACATCTTTGCAATCTTCTTATAGCCATTGCCCTTCCTGTGAAGAGAAATCACCTCTTCTCTTGTCTTCCTGGACCATTCTCTTGCCTTCACCATGTTTGTAACCACACCAGTAAATGTCTAGAAGGAGCTGAGTATCACAGTCATTTTAAAGCTGCCTAATTGGTGCTTATTATGCTTGATTGCTGCTCGGTGACATCCACAGGTGTTTTCAATACCTGATGGAAAGCACCTGTATGAACCTCTGTTCTTCAGAGTGGTAGTCTTTAAGGGGTTGAATAATTGTGGCAATGAAGAAACCACATAAGAACCATTTACTACTGTATTACATAAACAATTGATGTCATTTTAGTTGCATTTGGGTAGTTACAACGTCCTTGTAGGATTTGATTCTGAATACAATTCCAAATGTACACTATAGTCCCTAAACCCCTTTACAGCATTGGGGGTTGAATAATTTTGGTCACAACTGTATATGCAATAGTTTGTTGGGGGTGAAATATTGCACTACTATTCACTGATTTAAGCAGTGTTTCATTTGAAAGTCGAGTATTAAACCTTACCAGATGCCTTCTTGATATCAAAGCCAAAATACCAAATGTTAAGTCCGTCAGTGAAGGAGGAGTCCCAAGTTGCCTGATTGTAGGTACAGGGACATGATGATGTCCTGGAGCGCCAGTATGGAATTTCCTCTTTATAATACCAGTTGAGGCATTGAAGCCTTGAATTGATGGTGCTCTGACTGTTACTGTCTAGGCGATATGCCCATCTTCCTTTTTTACCTTTAAAGGTAAGGCAAAATGATATAAATAAACACTGTAGCTGTTAAACTTACAACATTTTACTTGAGCAATGTTTTTACTTTTCACCTGTGTTGTAGCCGATGTACTGATCTGGGCGGTATCTCTGCTTGATGCTTACAGATGTGTCTGTTTGTGGATCATTGAAAGCTGGGAAGTTCTTGACATTTCTTGCACTAGGGATACCACTAGAAGGAGAGAATGAGTCTAAGTTTGGCATATTTACATGCAGTTACTAATACAACTCTGGAAGGTAAATTGGGCTGAAAGAAGAGGAAGTTCAGGGTACACTACTGAAAGTCTTTAGAGGAAAGCCTTCGGCTTCGGCCACCAGGCCTTAATCATGGCCATGATTCAGGCCTGATGGTCAAAAGATGTTGGATGTTTTACAGCTGTTTCATGTTATTTCAATAAAGGAAAATCATAATTTAATGTTTACCCCAATGCCGACTGTTCCTTAAGTCTGAGCACCTGGTGGAGTGAAGGATTAAAGAAAGGTAGCACTACACCTGTTTACGGAAAGTCTTTACCTGTAATAGCCCATTTTTGGTAGATGGAATGTGGGAAGAGAGTTGAAGTGCCATTTCATTCCTCCATCATCAAACAGGATCAGTGCAAAAGAATAGATTCCATCGGTAGCCAAGACAACTTGGAAAGTGTTTGTCTACAAAGAAGAAAATCAATGAGAAAAATATTAAATGTCCTGGACCACTTAGGCTGAATTCACACCAAGTTGCTGTGCGCTTTACATGTGTTTACATGCCTTGCATTAAAATGCATACATATTGTGCAGGTAAATGCAGTGTTATAGTATGAATAGGACATATAAAAATGTGTATTTTTTATGTGTCTATGCATTGATCTGCATTTACAAGTGTAGTAAAATGCAGTCAACACACTAATGTGAATTAGCTCTCATTGTGTATCTATTACTGTAGCGATAGATTTAATTATGTATGTTTGTTAATGGTATAATTCAGCCCCTATAACCAGGATCATATCACAAAGTGTAAATAGAACACAGAGAAAACAATTGTTTTCTGTGTGTCCTAGTGGTGACCACTTATGGCATGGTAAAATACCAGTCACGGCACTAGTGTGAATTAATCCTTTACCCTTCTTTGTTTTTTGCATGTTGCATCATAATACAGAGTGGTCTGCATTTTACATGATGTTATAGTGGACTTAAGCTGTTCCTTTTTTAAGTTTTTTTTTTTTTTTTGTATAATGCTACTTTAAAAACTATAACAAACAAAGATCTGTTTTCTGCTTTGAGGTGCTAACTTACATTTTGTACAATATTGTTTGATAAATACCACTGGGCTACTAGATTTCATATTTGGATGCCTACTGACAATAACACCTAATGTCCTTTTAGTTAAGGTTTTTAAAAGGCCATTTTGCTTTACAAAGCATAATAATAATATCAGAGGTGCAAGAGCTGAGATCCATCCACACACACTGAGATCCTTCTATACACAGGGAATTCTACCCTAACAGTATGGGTAAGCACTAGCACAGTACAACACTTACATTGTTGGATTGGGTGTTCCAATAAGCCTTTGAGTTATAAATTGCAGATGTGAATGGAGGAACGTTGTCCCATGTTATTTTGAGAGCCCATAGAGCTTTAAATTGAACTGAGCTGAAATATGCAGCAATCGTGCTCTCTAGTGAATCTTTGAATGCTGTATTCACATTGGAGGACTGGAAGTCATAAACCTAGGATTAGAGAGTAAAAATGCCAAACAATAATTAGAAAATTACATGTATATGTTGATGGGACAGCAACATGTCAAAAGATGATGATACCTTACTCATGATATAATTATATTTAAATAATATTTAAAGTAAATAAAAGTGAAAAAAAAAATATTTAAACGGAGAAACGTGTGATCTTCTTTCTTGGACAGATTGGAGATTATTTACTAAAACTAGAGAGTGCAAAATCTGGAGCAGCTCTGCATAGAAACCAATCGGCTTCCAGGTTTTTTTGTCAAAGCTTAATTGAACAAGTTGAAGTTAAAAGCTGACTTGCTACCATGCACAACTGCACCAGATTTTGCACTCTACAGTTCCCCCCCTTTCTTTGTGCTTAGAGAGAGATTGTTACTCATAAGTTCTTTGTGTCTCTAGAAACTTTGACCTTGACAATTCCAGCAATGATGTCAATCTCATTCCTCAGGTTTGTGCTTATTAATATAAAAGATATTTGAAGTTGTTTACATGCTCTATATACAGTATTGGTTGTACAGCATTTGTTTTACTTCTTTGTGTCTTTTGTTAGTTACAACCATGTTTTTTGTCTTTTGAGCATTTATTTTGATGGAGACTTCCTTGCCCTTTTCTGCTACTTCAAGCGGTTGAGGTGGTCCTCATATTCTGCAAGCAAAACCGTATCGTCTGCATAGCTTATTTTTGTGATTGATTTATATGCAGAAATTCCAGAATCTTTACAAATACCTTGAAAATCTGTATTTGTATAGTTATTGAACATCAGGGGAGACAGGACACCACCTTTCTGCACACAACTTTCTCCTGTGAGCACATGTCCATTTTTAGCATTTGTATAAAACCTTAGTGTTTTTTATAAAAACTGGCTAGGACACTGACATCTTTTTCACACACACTTTTTAAAAAATGTTCCTATGAGGAAGTCATGCACAACTCTATTAATTGCCTTGAGAATCCTTTCACAGCAGAACGCGGTGCAGGAAACCCATGTTCAGTGTGCTTATCCCGCACTGGGGTCAAAACACACAGCCCTTGCTATCTGCAGTGAGTGTCAATACAATGCTACCAACACCCCAAACAGGTTCCAAACGCACTGTGTTTGTCTGCACCATATTTCATGGTTCAGAAGTAGCATGCAATCCATTTGCAGTGTATTTTTTGAAAGTATTGCATGCAATACCTTTAGTACGATGCAGTGCACTTTTAACTCATTTAAATGAATGGCACGATCCTGTTAGAATTCTGATGGGAACTGTCCCTGACAAAACCAATGAAACCTAGATACAATATGTTTTCTGTTGTATGTTGATCTAATTTACTAGGAAGGTCGTCAGTGCCATGATGCTATTGATGGTGCGGACTTTTGACAGGAAGCCGTATTACTGTGGGATCATTTTCCTTGGAGTTTTGAACTTATGCAGTTGTAATCAAATCTTTATCATGTGGGGTATCAAGGCTTTAGTCTGATGGTCTTTGTATTTGGTGCTTTTGGGGGATTATTACAACAGATTTTGCAGCCATTCTGCAAGAATTTCCTTGCTTTCATAAATATGATTTTAGCTATTATACATATAATACAATTTCTTTCAAAAAACCCTCCACAGATTTATCCCGACTTCCAAACAATGATCTGCATGACATTTGTGTCTACTGCATAAGCCTAAAATGCTCACATAAGCAAACGCAATGTCATTGGGAATTTGCATTCAAAAGTAATCAAAGTCACCATCCTGCTCATGTGTGACCTTACCATTCCAGTGTGATCTTATCTAAATGATAGGTTAACAATTTATGTAAACCAACTATTTTTTCCTGTCTGCATTACAGAGGACCTTTACTTTAAGCTTTACAATTTGGTTATATTACATAAAAATTACACCTATGTGATATCCATTTAATCAGCAGACCTTAAAAGTTATATTTTGGGGTGCATATATGGGACTGCACCAATTACATAAAAGTTGTGTTAGGAGACACTAAAGGAAAATGAATTTTTTAAACATTTTTCACTATTTCTAAATAAAACCTAGAAAGTAAAAATATGTCCATCCAAAACTGCTGTAAAATTAAAGCCCTATCTTTCCCAAGAAAAATGATGTATAATATATTAGGGTAAACTATAAAATGTAAAAGACAAATGGAGAGGAACCAAGACCAAGATGACGAAAAAAAAAACATTCTGGGACTCAAGCTGTTATAGGGAAAAAAGACCTGGGACTGAAGGCATTTAACTATTTTTATTACTCCTTTAATATCTATTGAAATGGTATGCTTAGTTGATATTGCTATAACATATGCAAAGTATATAAATATTTTTGAATAAAGGTAAATGTAAATTCAACGTTTCATTGCTAGATACTGGAGAGTTAAATCACCTGACAGTTTATTTTATGTTGTGGGTCTTCTATTGGTGAGCTCTCTTTATTTGGGTTCCTGTGTCTGCACACCTGCTGTAGCCATTATGAGGATTGTTAGGTTTTTTATTTATGCGAAATACTAAAAGAAGTATTGGAAAGCCCAATGGTGGGTGGGAGAACTCAAAGATTAGAGTTGGAAATTATGGCAGGAGAATCCAAGATAAACACAATGCCTATTGTTCACTCAGCCAACCATGCTCCACCAATAAATAAATATCACTTTTGGGTGACTGACCTTTCAAAAAATATTGAATCATTTGTAACTGTTCAATAGCCTACATGACATTACCTGATAATAGATCTCCCCGAAACCAGAGACATCAACATCAGCCCAGAAGGCAGCTAGAACTGGGGGTGTATATGGGTCATTGCTTTCAAAGGTTGTGTAAGGATAACTCAGTATATAGGTGTGGTCATATATGTTGCGTTGAAAAACAATAACACCATTATCTGTGAACTGGAAAACACAAAGAGAATCATCACATCTTAACATTATCTTATGGGGCTTCAGTTAAACAGACACACATATGATAAGTAAATAAACAGTTGTTAACTTTCGCCAATATCTCTGGATAATACTTCTTACAATAGATTTCATAGCAATAAACATCTAAGGTTTTGCCAGATGCTGACATAAAATACTTTTTTTGAGATATTTCCATATATACTTACATAAAGGTTTTTATAAAATGCGGAGTCAAATGGAAAACCAACAGGGACATTAATCAAAGGAGAAACAAAGTCTCTGAGGCGTTTTGTTGCTTTACTGTCCCCTGCTGAAGGACCATAGCTGAACAAGCGTATTTCTGAATGGAAAAATCACAGTGAAATCTTATTTAGTATACAGTAAACTAAATCCCTAGTGTAAAATCATTAAAGGAATTATCTATACAAAAACTAGTTGCAGCTGACAATCATGTTTGCGGAATTAAAGTGTATTTAATGTGTAAAGGTCAAAATATAAACCATATATTCATTTCCACATTGTATTTCAATTATTTCTAGCCAACTCCTACTAATCTGAACAATCTTGAGGTTTTTTATACTTGCTTTGTGAGGATCCCCACACATTGACATCCATGAATTCTGCGGCATATATTTACTATTCCCTGTGAGTAGGCACTACTGTGTCACATGTATCACAGAGCCTGCCTTCTAAACTACAGAAGTGCTGAGAGGAGGAGATTCAGGATGTGAAGTCAGTACAGGAATCATTACAGGCAGCAAGGTATCATGGGAAATGTAGTGCTTAGAAATCAAAAGTGAACAGTGAAAGAGAAGCTGCAAAGCATGCAGGGAATCCAGGAAGTTGTGGAAAGAGATGCCAATAGAAATGCAGCACTCACACAATGAAATATTTTTTTTCAAGAAAGTTTATATTGAATTGACAAAGATAACTACTGTTTGTATTGCTTATACAACGCTGATGTTATAAAATGAAAGTGTTTGCTGTGATCATAAATTTTCTTTAAATTGTAACTCCACTTTTGTTGAGAAAAAAAACCCAACACATTCCCATCTGGGTGATCTATGCACATTGCTAGCATTTTATCAAACTTTGTTGCAGATTCCTACCTTCTGGTTTTCTAGGGAAATAGTTGTTTGTTTGCCTGTGTCCATGTGCAATCTAAATGTGAACTGGAGTGACTTTAATTATCAATCAGCTGCCGCACTTACAGGGTTCTAAGTAGGAAAGTGCCAGGGTCTGAATCCCTTTAGATGTGATTAACCCTTTGGAAGTATCTCATCAAAACTGAAATTTTTGTTGCAGAGGATGCCTAAAATCTGATTTGTATATTTGTGCAGACTTCTGGGAAAATCAATGTGTCAATCACACAAGCAGGAAATTACATTTTTGGGGGGCGTTCTGTACAACATCTGTGTACAGAACACCTTCAATACAATGCCATATTGCATTGCATTTTACAGACAATGACAGCACTGCAGATTGAAAAGGAAAGGTGATTTTTAACAATGTTATAATAGGACTTAAGTCACAGCTGTATATGCTATATTATTATTTTTTTAATTTGTGATATTTTTTCCCACAAAAGTGTAGTTGCCCTTTAAGTAGTTTAGTAACATGTACCAATTATATAAAAATACATTTAGCCAGTAGAAAAAAGTAAAAAAAAATTTGTTAAATTTAAAATGCTGCATGCTCAGGTCAAGTAGGTGATCAGTACACTTACCGGCACAGGTAAATCCGTCTCCCCTATAACCACTGGTACAAGTACATGTGTAAGATCCAAGTGTATTGGTGCACATTGCATGCTGGTCACAACTACTGAGTCCTTGAGAACACTCATCCACATCTGGAAGAAACATTGACAATATAATTCTTGCCATCATCTGCACAGCTCACCTACTTGCTGCAGATGAATAGGAAATTCAATATCATCTTACCTGTAGTACAGTTGCTGCCAGTCCAGCCTTTCTGGCACATACAAGAGTAAGAATTCACTTTGCTTATACAGACTGCACCATTCTTACAAGGGCCACTTGCACACTCATCAATTTCTATAAATATATAAAAAGAAATGTCATTCTGAACAATAGGCATTGCCTAGATTGCATGGAGGACAACATAAACAATTACCACATGGCTGATGTCCTAATCACATGTCTAGATTTTCTCTCAAATAATACTTTTTAAGTTCCAGGCTGACAACAGACAGAAGTGCCCAGGGTATGCTGTCAACAGAGTTGTAGTTTCTCAACTTATAATATTATGTTGTATGGACTCATTAATGGGAACTTGTGAGATAGTGTTGACAAGCACATTCACAGCAACCATCTTAAATTTAATTTTAGAATGCATAGGTATCTGCAAACCATGAGCACTGCCCCTCCCTACCTTCCTTTAGGCCACCAAATTAAATGGTTAGCCTCATGGCCATCAGTTTTTTCCTTTATCTGCAGAGCACAACCTGAACATTGACAAGTCAGACCACTTGTTGCAAGTGGTGACCAATAGGAATGTGTCAGAGATGGAAGCAGATGAGATAGGGCTCAAGAGCAGAAGCTGCGGTTGATATATGCATAATAGCATGTCCAGGTTTTGGATATACCTCAGTACCTGAAAATTAACCAAGCATGAAAGTAGGCATGAGGCTATGCTTGTTCTCTGAACCTGGGATGTCCATATTTTCAGTGAGCCCACAGGTTCACTTTTAATCTCTTAGGACTTTTTTTCTGCACCAGGTTTCATTTACACATAAATCCAGTTTAGTTATAAGTAATCACTTTTTGTATATAAAATTAGATCTAGGGATCCAAATGACCAATTTCCACCAGAAATGCCTTCTCATGCCTTCTCAACAAGGTTTTCCTTGTGCAATAAATGAAATAAATAGCACATACAGTATATTCTGCTGCACTCACCAATTTCACATAACTGTCCTCTGTATCCCATGGGGCATGAACAGGAAAATGAATTCAGAGAACTTATACAAGTTGCACCATTCCAACAAGGATTGCTGAGACACAAGTTTATAACTGTCAGGAGAAAAAGACATTTCATAAATTTTGTGTATTACCTAATTGTTTAAAATTCTAACACACTGCTTGCTGCTGCTGGTACTTCTGACATTGATAAATGCAAAGATGCACACACTTAGAGCACATATGTATCATTTTCCAACTTATATTTTAACATCTAAATTGGGACAAAGGGATATCAAGTTTCCATAGCTTATGTTAGTGTAGTCAGTATTCAACTTTCTATAAACTGAGAATTGGGTTAAAATAGTAACTTGGCCAACTGCTTTAGGGATTTAAACTGAGATTGAAAAGTTCAGTTTTGGTCTTATTGGACCAAACAGCTTACATAGTTACATAAATTCTAAGGTTGGAAAAAAAGTACATCCAGTTCAGTATGTTTGTGTGTTATTTGTATTCTCTATCAATTCCCACAGCCATGTATATTCTTTTTTCTGGGGAAGACATGTAACTATTGTTTGAAGTTGTAACAGTAAAGAAATCTGCAATCTAAGGTGAAACCTCCTTCTAACCTCAAATCATCACCTGTGTCTTCTTCAAGGACCTTAAACAGTTTATTACCGCTACTTGATATCCTGGATATATTTGATATATTTCTACAATATAATCATATCTCCTCTTAAGCACATTTTCTCCAGAGGAAATAACTGTAATATATGTAATTAATGCTCACAGCTGAGCTGCCCCCACCCAATAAAGTGGTAGTGAACTCCCACTGGACACTTTTACCTTCAGGTAAGCTTACAATAAAGCTTGCGTACCTGTAGGTAGAGGGAACATCTCCTAATGCACTATTTAGGAGATATTCAGTGTCTCTGCAGTTGGTGACCTCACCAGCACATGTGCTCTGAAGGAATGGCATACCCAGGGGCGGACTGACCATTTGGAAACTCGGGCACTGCCTGAGGGCCCAGGGTCAGTAGGGGGCCCCATGAGATGCCCCTGGTACCTTTTTCATAGGGTTTTTTGAGTTTGGGCAAGGACACAGGGGCCCCATGATCCCCTATTGCCCGGGGGCCCCATGAGTTGTCAGTCCGCCCCTGGGCATACCCATGCTGTTCCTTAAGAGCTCTGTGCCGTGGCCAAGACTCCTGTGTGCATGTGTGGGAGTGATGTCATTGTGGCTCAGCCATTCAAGGGTTTGCAGTTCAGGAACCCACAAGGATGACTGTGACAGTGCACTGCTGGAGGGCTTAATTTCAAGGTAAATCTTTTATAATGTGCTAGTATGCATTGCATACTAGCACATTATGACATTACCTTGCAGGTAGAATTTTTTTTATCTTAAGTTTAATACCACTTTACTGTTACCTTTTACTTAACTCTATGTATATTGAAAGTAAAGTGAGTGTGTTGAATGACATCATTGATTAGATTCAACTACTAATCCATAGTCCTGGAAAATGTGTTTTCTAAAGGATTTTTAAATACAAAATAATATGTAATTGTTGCACTGAATCCCACACTTACATTCACAACTTTTGCCGGTTTCTCTATATCCTGTCTTGCAGGTACATGTGTAAGAACCTCCGGTGTTAGTGCATACAGCATTGGGGTCACATTTTGCAGTTCCCAGGGAGCATTCATCAACATCTGAAAAGCAAACAAAATTTAGCTATATACAATATATCCATAGGAAACATCCAGTATATTCATATTTCAGAACTGTAATAAAAAACTGTATATATATTGGAGGGAGCTAACAAAGAGTTGTGCAGGCACAATGCTTGCACAACTCTTCTAAACTTAGAACACAGAACAGGTGCTGCTTCTAAGTAACAAAAGGAGAGCAAGCCCCCTTGTTAATTAGGAGTGATCTGTTCTGTGGCTCTGACAGGCACAGCACACAGGAAAGAAAACAGAGAGAGAGCTGGAGCTGCAGGCCTCAATCTGTCTGCCTGTCCCCATCATCCGCTTGGCTCAGAGCAGAGAGGAGGAGGATGTTAACCTTGTGCAGTCTCTTCTTGTATTGTGTGTGTGGCAGAGAGAGGGATATGAGTGGTCTGCTGACAGTTCACATTCCATTTCACATCTGGCGGGAATCTGCAGCAGTTTTCTATATGAAAAACTGTTGTATTCCCTCTGTTAATCAGGTACAAACCTGATTTGGTAGTTTCTATTTCACTCTGAAATAAAAACTGGCATAAATGTTGCAGTTAGACCTGAAACAGGCATATCTGTTCTGGCAATGTGGTGCACAACACATCTGACAGTTTCCTGCACCATATTATTATTATACAGTATTATTATACAGTATTTATAAAGCGCCAATAGTTCACTCAGCGCTGTACATTACAAAGGGGGACAGAACATGTGACAGAACAATACCAATACAATGCAAAACATGAGGGGATCGAGGGCCCTGCGCTTTCGAGCTTACAATCTAGAAGGGATGGGATAGTGGTACAGGAGGAGATAGCTGTGGGGGATGGAGTGGTAGGAAGAGTGGAGGAGATCAGCAAGTTAGCAGGGGGTGAGGTAGGCTTCCCTGAAGAGATGGGTTTTCAGGGTGCGCCTAAAGGAGAGGAGAGTAGGTGATAATCTGATGGGTTGGGGCAGGGTGTTCCAGAGGATGGGTGACACCCTGGAGAAGTCCTGGAGGCGGGCATGGGAGGAGGAGACCAGGGAACTAGAGAGAAGGAGGTCTTGTGAGGAGCGGAGTGTGCGTGCTGGGCGGTACTTGGATATTAGGTCAGTGATGTAGTTCGGGGCAGTATGGTGGACAGCTTTGTACGTCAGCGTTAGGATTTTAAATTTGATCCGTTGCGCAATTGGAAGCCAGTGGAGGGATTGGCAGAGGGGGGTGGCGGAAATGGAGCGGTTGGAAAGGTGAATGAGTCTGGCAGCCGTATTCAGGATCGACTGAAGCGGGGATAGCCAGCGGCGAGGCAGGCCAGTGAGGAGGGAGTTGCAGTAGTCGAGTCGTGATATGATGAGGGAGTGGATGAGCTGTTTAGTGGTTTCTGGGGTTAGGAACGTGCGGATTTTGGCGATGTTGCGGAGGTGGAGTCTGCACGAGTTTGTTAAAGATTGGACTTGGGGCTGGAAGGATAGGTTGGAGTCCAGAATGACACCAAGTACTCTGGCCTGCAGAGCGGGTTTGATATTGGCGTTGTTGGATGTGATGTAGAAGTCAATGGGGGGTGGGGTTCGGGCTGGGGGGAAGACAAGGAGCTCGGTTTTGGAGAGATTCAGTTTAAGGAAGTGGAGCGACATCCAATCTGATATGTCCCTCAGTAGGTGTGTGATTTGGGCAGAGACCGAGGGGGTGAGGTGGGGGGTTGAGAGATAGATTTGTGTGTCGTCGGCATAGAGGTGGTAGTTGAAGCCGTGAGAGTGTATGAGTTGGCCAAGGGAGGAGGTGTAGATGGAGAAGAGAAGGGGCCCAAGGACAGAGCCTTGAGGGACCCCAACAGAGAGGGGGAGTGAGGGGGAGGTGGTAGCATTATAGGTAACGCTGAAAGAGCGTTGTGACAGGTAGGATGAGAGCCAGGAGAGAGCAGAATCTCTGAGGCCGAGGGAGTGTAGTATTTTGAGGAGGAGGGGGTGGTCAACTGTGTCGAAGGCCGCAGAGAGGTCAAGGAGTAGGAGCACTGAATAGTATTAGTGGCCATTAGCTTTGGCAGTTAGCAGGTCGTTGGAGAGTTTGAGTGGGGCGGTTTCGGTGGAGTGTAGGGGGCGGAAGCCAGACTGTAGGGGATCGAGGAGGTTGTTGTCGTTGAGGTGAGAGCATAGGCGGGTGTAGACGAGGCGCTCGAGGAGTTTAGATGTAAGTGGGAGCAGGGAGATCGGTCTGAGGTTGTTCGGGTCATTGGGGTCCAGGGAGGGCTTTTTAAGTATGGGGGTGATGTGTGCATGCTTCAGTGGGGAGGGGAAAGTGCCGGAGGAGATGGAGAGATTAAAGATGTGGGTGAGGGAGCGTAGCTGCACATGCAGCTTAGTTAATTCCCTGGGCAGGCTCTAAAACTTCAAACAGAGATTTCAGGATGATTTAACCACCTCAACCAAAAAACAATAGGCGCCCACCACTACACAGAACAAAATTTCTACACCAGCATAAGAACTTGAAAGAAAAATTAGTTGTCTGTTGCAACCAATTATATTCTGTGTTAGCAGGTAAAACAAAGTGTTGAACTGAATGTTGACAGTAACACTTTTTCTTCCTATAGTTCTTCAGAGATAGATGTACAGTTCATATTAAGTTCACTAATTGATAAAAACAGAAATTATGAAGCAGGAATACAATAACACAGATGTGTATGCACATGTTCTTACCTTGATTGCACGTGCTTCCCTGCCAACCAGTTGGACAAAGACAGGAGAATGTATGGTATCCATCAATACAGGTACCTTGATTTTTACATGGGCTTGAGGTACAGTCATCAGCATCTGCAAAAAAAACCCCCTGTCTATCATAAAGGTATAAAATGCAAGATACCAACAGAACAATGTAATCAAGACTGGGACAAGGGGGGGCAGAAGGGTCATGTGCCCGTGGCACAGTGTTGACATATGGAAGAGAGGGAAAATTCTGGGAGCTTCAGCTGCTTTGTTCATCAGTCAGAAGACGCAACCTGCTATGAGCAGAAGAGAGCAGGCAACCCTCCGTCTCAGCACAGTGCCACTAAGAAGTTAAGGCAGACTGCTCTTCTTCCTGGCTACCTTTGTCATGTGACACATCACATGACCCAAGATGGGAAGAAGGAGAAGCTGCTTTTATTCCCCTTAGGTACAGAGCTGAGAAGGAGGTCTGAACTGAGTGAGTGTGCTGTTCCCCTCATATTTGTTATTTAACTGTGCATTGTATCACCAATTCTTATTTCACCATGTTTGTTTCTATGTCTTGATCTGTTGCTGCCATCTGCTGGCCAGAATTTGCATGCTGCATGCCTCTGTTATAGCTAGTAAGTGTTTTCTCTGCTGGGCGTGGTTTTAGGCAAGCCTTGGTTCTGGTCACTTCCTGCAGCCATTTTTATGTGCTTTATAGCTGTATGACAGGACATTCAATACCCTGGGCTTGTGAAGGCATCAGTTTTTGACCAGCAGTTAGCCTCAGGAAAGATATTACAGGACAGCATGAATACCTCTACTACCTTACAGTATTGTATCACTGTTTGTCGCTGTATTTGGACCAAATAAACAAACGCCGATTTCATTCCTGTGTATACGTTTGGATCCATCTAACCTGAACATCTGCCGGTGCGGTCTGCTTCACTGCTTGGATACGAAGGTAGGAAGTTACACAGCTATTATCAGTTATACCTTCATTCGCCTTCATGTGGGGACAGAACAGTGAGTACACAGAGGATGGGGGACAACTCACTCTAGACTTTCCCTTTCCTCCCCTGAACCCATAAGAAGTGCCTTATTTTCCTTAGAGCCTTTGAGAACCCCTTCCTCTCTCAGGGCCCCCGAGATCCCTTTAGATCTATGCACTCAGCAGAGCCCACCTCCCAGCTCTCCTGCCCTTCTTCATCCCACTGACATAGATGCTAAAATGGTCCTTCTTAGACTTACACCACTGATGCAGGGACAGTTTTTCCCCACTGACACTGATGCAGCTTTAGTTTTCTTCTTAGCCACCCCACTGACGTGGGGGGTTTTGCATTTTTTGTTTTTTTTGTTTTCCAGTGACACCACTGACATGGAGAGAATTTTTTGCTTCTGGTAGCATAACTGACGTAGGTGCACTTTTTCCTTCCAGTGAAACCACTGACATTTTTCCTTCACCACTCTTAGTCCCATATTTGTGCACCAATACTAAACTTTTCACTTTGCTTTGGTGTACCACAACTAGTTGTATTATTGTTGCAGCACATTCATCAAACACTACATACATTTTGGTATAGCTTGCCGAAAGCCCCATCCCCTTCTCCAGTCAGGGGGGTGCAAGTTGCCATCTTCAACCTGGGAACTGATTGACCTTTTCCAAGTACTGAAAGTAATTATTCCCAAGGTCTATAAAATTTCGCTTTACATTATTACATTCACTTACCAGTTTGCATTCAAATGCTTCCTTGTAGCAAAATTTAAATGCACAGAACATTTCTTAAAGTAAAATTTCTGTCAGATGCCTGGTGATCTTCAAATATATGAAAACTGGTGTTGTGGTCAT
This sequence comes from Staurois parvus, assembly GCF_062004578.1. Lineage (NCBI taxonomy): Eukaryota > Metazoa > Chordata > Amphibia > Anura > Ranidae > Staurois > Staurois parvus. The sequence goes on along the minus strand of NW_028318031.1, from coordinate 4,836,305 downwards.
CATTCATACATTAATGCAATAAATTGCAGCTTACAAATGCTCAGCTGTGTTGGCTGAATTAGTTTTATTTTTTAGCTCTTTTTCCTTTATTAACACCTGGTGATCCAGCCAGTAGGTCTATTATTTTTCAACTTCCTTTAACAGGCCAAGCTGCCCAGTAAAGTTGTATTTGGAGTGTTGAGAAATAACATTTAATACTGACAGGGGTGCTTATAATTACAATCAGTTTTTGACCATTTATATAAAATCTTGTTGCTGTAACTGCTTAGAATATGTGTTAGGCTTTAAATTGTTAGTCAAGTATATCTAAATCTGCTAGTCCATCTAACACTACCCTAACTACAGATTGGCACTGATCCATTCTGAGCATGGAGACACCCTAAGATAGGAATTGTGGTACTAGCCAGATTACCAGGTGAAGTGAAGGAAAAAAATTATAAAAAAAACGAATGCAGCCACCACTTTGAAGATTGGTAAACAACAATATAATACATTTTTACCTATGGTTTAAATTTCTCTTCAATTAATATTTATTAAGATGTGGGTCCAGCCAAAACTTTGTTTTACTTAGTTTTGGGTAGATTGGGCAAAGATTAGAACCCCTATCACTGCTATTCCGGACTCTATTAGTGAGACGTGCCTTCTCTTACTGTCCTTTTGACAACTTTGTCCCAACAGGAACTGAGAACTCTCCAACAGAAGCACAGACATAAATAAAAATGTGTTTTTTTTTACAGTAGGAAGTAGGGGAAGGTTAGATACATTGTCAGGTCAATGTCCCTGTTGCATTTTTTATTCAGTTTTTATCTGGTAATTTTGTTTTTAGGAGGACAGGAAATTAGGTACATTTTTTTCTCTAAATAAGCCTTGGATAGAATTAGATACCAGACTGGAGATCCTCTCCTTTCCCACAATTCAAAAATTCTAGTTTTGCAAGCAACTTTTTTAAAAAAAAATTTTCCCAAGTGACAGAGTTGCATTATAGGAATACAGATATTAATTTGTAGACTAAAATACAATTACATTCATTTTACAGTCTATATTTCTGGAGCACCCTCCTACTTAGGTTGCTAGGACATTAGGTAGATTTAGTCTATTGGCTCCTCTGTAGTCATTGGAGCAATGGTTGATTTATTTTGGCTGTTCTGGGTTTCACAGTCTGCAGGTTTGATTGCTCTTCCCTGCCTTCCAGAATGTGCTGGGACATAGGAGTGAAGCAAGGCAAATGAACAGCATGAATATTTATTGTGCTGCAGTCAATCCCTGGGGAGGAGGGTCTAGAAGGTGGCTGAGGAGCACATAAATAACACTGTTCAACAAATTTTTATTTTTTGCCAGTTTTGGAAACAAAAGGATCCATTTCTTAATGAATTTCACATTCTGAGTTCAAATATAACAATGAAATTTGTCAATTGGCTCTAGTTTTTCTGTAAACGGAAAGTTTTCTACTATAGGCGTAATGACTACATAATGCACAATAATTATATAGATAGATGTCTTTCCACAAATATAAAGCAAGTGATATTGACTACATAACAAAGCCTAAATGGCATAATATATTGCATAGGATTACCAAGAAAAATTATAGCCATAAGCTAAGTTGAATCATTTTAATACTTAGGATTCTCACTAGTTTTGTCTTCAGTTTGTGTCGGTTTTACTTCTCTTGGCTTTTCTCTTGTATTCGAGGAAAGGGCTATCTCTTACAACTGCACGTGACTACACGCTTCAGGTTCTTCCTCACTTGACTCAACCACGAAGGATTCTGGTGCTTTAGGAATTGGTAGCCCCTCTCCATGAGGAACTGGACGTATTGCCGATGGAATATTTGGATAGTGCACAGATAACTTTTTCTTCTTATTTAGCCCTTTTACAATTGGAGGCACCATACAAAAGTAACAATTACTAACATGATCTGTTGGCTCTCTCCAAATCATTGGCACAGCGAAAGGCATAGATGCCTTTTTTCCATTCAACCATTGCTCCAGTGCCGTCCCACAAGAATTGCAGCATATATGTGGTGCCAAGCTCTTGTCCTGGTCTCCTATCTTGCAGCCAAAATACAAGTTGTAGGCTTTCTTAATCATTCCTGTTATCCTCCTTTTTTGTGAGATAAAAGTTATTTCACCGCAGATATAGCAGAAATTATCTGCTTTATTCACACAAGTTCGAGGCATTACTGAGTAGCCTATATAAGCATAAAACGAAATGTAAAGACGCTGTCGAACTACAATCAGCTACAGATACTGCAGCTTTTATGCAGTGAAGTGATGCAATTAAAGGCTAATATTGCATCATCTCAGTATACATGCAATTTTCTATTGGTCACCAGTAGAGATGAGCGAATCGAACATGACGAAGTGGAATTCGTTCCGAAGATTTGGAAAAATTCTATTCGCGACGAATCCGAAGATTAGCAAACTTCGGATGCACGAATCGAATTTTCCCAAAAATGGCGGCGACATGTGTGGCAACGGAGAAAATGGACAGAGAAGATGGGGCGGGGATCTCTGGGAAGGCGCGCAGACAAGGCGCGCTGACCCATAATGCATTCATGACATGTGATCGCATTAGCCAATCAGCAGCCATCCTCTGCCATGTGCGTCTTTGTGGTCTGCTCACGCTGCTGGATTCCAGTTTTAAACCTAGGCCTGTGTATGGCTTCCGAATACTGCTGCCTCCACCGCCACCCTGCGCCATGTGCCTCTGTCGTCTGCTCACGCTGCTGACGGCTTCCGCTTTTTAACCTAGGCCTGTGTATGGCTTCCGAATACTGCTGCTTCCACTGCCACCCTGCGCCATGTGCCTCTGTCGTCTGCTCACGCTGCTGACGGCTTCCGCTTTTTAAACTAGTCCTGTGTATGTCTTCCGAATACTGCTGCATCCACTGCCACCCTGCGCCATGTGTCTCTGTCGTCTGCTCACGCTGCTGATGGCTTCCGCTTTTTAACCTAGGCCTGTGTATGGCTTCAGAATAATGCTGCCTACACCGCCACCCTGCGCCATGTGCCTCTGTCGTCTGCTCACGCTGCTGCCAGGTCCATACTGATTCATGGCCCCCTGTACCGGCTCCTCATGAACGTGGTTCAGCGGGTTTGCATCACTTAACGGCAAATCGTTGACAAACGCTGGGACGTTCAGTGTTGTGCGCATTAAGACAGACACCAAAGGGCAGCACAGACCTGTTATTACTCGCTCAAGCATGGCTGAACAAAACCAGTCTCTACCACAAATTGGACCCAGACCTGCCCAGGGTCTCGTAAGTAGATTGCACGGAGGAGTAGAGTTCGTTATTGGAATTAACTGTGAGGGACTTTTAAACCTAGGCCTCTGTATGGCTTTCAATTGAAGCTGCTTCTGCTCCGCCACTCTGCCATTGGACTCTTGATAGTCGTCTCCCCACGCTGCTGCTGGGGGGACTTTTTAACATAGGCCTCTGTATGGCCTTCAATTTTAGCTGCTTACGCTCCGCCACTCTGCCATGGGCCCCTGTACCGCCTCCTCATGCTGCTGCCAGGCCCGTAATCTGCCATGGGCCCCCGTACCGACTCCTCATGCTGCTGCCAGGCCCATAATCTGTCATGGGCCCCTGTACCGCCTCCTCATGCTGCTGCCAGTTCCAGAGTGTGTCATGGGTCCCTGTACGGCCTCCCATTGCTGCTGTCTCCATCGCCACACTCTGCCATGTGCCACTTTCAGGTCTCCTCACACTGCTGGTGGGTTCCATTTTGTCATAGGGTGCTGTATGGCTTCCCATTGCTGCTGCCTCCACCGCCACACTGTGGCTCCACACTCTGGTTTTGGCCCCGTGACTGCCCAAATGAGTGAAGTGTGCGGTGATTCTAAGATCGACGGCACTCATCTGCATGTCATACTGACTGACAGTATTATTTCTCTTCCCCAGCAGACTCCAAGGGCATTTAAATTAAAGGTACAGTGTTCTGCACTAATATAAAGGCTCTCTGAAGCCTAGAAACACCCTTTTTATAAGTTAAATTCGCAGCGAATATATTCGGCTCGAAGCGAATTTATTCGGCGAATTCGGCGAATCAGCCGAACCGAATTTTTGAATAATTCGCTCATCTCTAGTCACCAGTATCAATTGCGCAATATGCAGCTGAAGTTGCATCATAATTTTGAATTGCTTACGTCATTAGATGGGTGAATATATCATGGAAACTAGAGCCAATCAACATTTTTTAGGGTAATTTTCGTTTTCAGCACCCCAAAATTATGTAAGATTAGCTAATTTTATGCCCAAAACTTTTTACCTGTTGAACAGTGTAATCTGAGCTTTAGAAAAGCAGTGTCTTCCTGTCCAAGAGATTCCACTTGTTCAGGTGGGAGTGGCTACCTCCTACCTCCACCTATTCTGCTGTTTCAAGTTGTTGTTCATTGAGGTCCTGGCTGTCACAGAGTCGGGTGGCCCACATCTGAGTCATCCTGAGACTTACCTAAGGATTCAATCCACACAGGTTCACTGGAAGGCACCTTCACACAGCTGCTCCCCTGGCCTCAGGAGTACTGCTTTACTGCATGATCTGGGTGAATGTGTACTTTTGGGATTGCTGGGTCTCATAGTTCCTCTCCTGAGAGGTACATACTGACCAGTCTAATTTAGTTTTGTGGAAATACTTTGAGCTATGTAGTTCCTCTCCTGAGAAGTACAAACATTAATCTCCTCTAGTTTCTCATGGGAGGAGTGTCCTTTAAAGCTGGATCAAGTAGTTCCCCTCCTGAGGAGTACATGCCTCTGGCTTATACTAGTCTTTCACAGGAAGACTGTGTTCTAAACTGTAGTGGTTCTGGAGTATCCCATGCCACCCATACTACCCATAAAGCCACAAAAAATGTCCCCTAGACTTCTTTCTGTGTCAGTATGCCTGCTATCAGGAGCAGTGTAGTCACAGTGATCTAATCATCAACCAGCGCTAGATTTGTTTATAATGTACCATACCTGTTGTTGTAGTGGAAATGTTGTGAGTTGTCATTGTTGAAGTTGCAGAGCTGAGGCTTGTAACGGCATTGGTTGTTTCTAGCTGATGAACAGTTGTTGGTTTGGTACCTGTTAGCAAAAAGGTAAAAAAGACTCTGTGAAAGCTGTTCTTATAGCCTTCTTTCTTAAATTACTGTTAGAAACATAGAATCATAGAAGAGTGATGGCAGAAAAGAGTCCAAGTGGTCCATTGAGTCTGCTCCTTTATTACTATTAATTTTTGAATTTGTATTTATTTATTTTACTTTTTTTTATAGATCTATGTTTGTTCCGAGCATGTTTGAAGCAACTTACTGTTGACTGACTCACTAACTTTGCAGGAAGTCTATTCCAAGCATGACTCTGTGCTCCTGCCAATTTGGGGTCATTTTCCAGAGTTCTTGGCTTCATAATAACAGATTCCCAACCGCCCTATAGCAGAACTACTGCTACAGGGTGGCAGGGCTGCGCAAAATCATGTATACTGTATATATGTAATTTTGTATTTCTGGGTATTGGCAGCTACAGATGTCAATTGTGGGGTTACGGCCGGAGATTCTCTGCTGGCACTCGGCGATGACCGAGGAACATTGGTGGGGGAGAGGTCTGTATGTAAACAATACAGATCCCCCCCCTGTCAGCTCCAGTATGCTTCTTTGTATTGCTCTGCATAGCAATACAAAGTAGCATGCTTGCACAGTAAAACACAGCACACAGTAAAACACACACAGCACACAGTTAACCCTCTGATCACCCCAGATGTTAAACCCTTCCTGCCCAGTGCCTTGCCTCAACCCCCTCCTGTAGTTTTCTGCAGGCAGTTTGCTTTCTGCACAGGCTATGTTTAGCACAGTGATGATGTCACTGCTACAGTAATATGATAATAGCTGGGTTTGTAAAGGCATTTAGGGCACATAAAGTAGATTTATATCCTTTGTGGCTATATATTTAAATGAAGATTCTTGTGCCCAGGGCTCTGCTTTAACTCTATTTATTATTAACACATTCATCCTGTTCTTGCCTTATCTATCCTATTTAATGTTTGCTGGAATCCTGACTCTGTTTATCATATTGACTGTAAATAAACCACTTTGGTTAAATCACACCTATGCCCTGTAGTGGCTTAGTGGAAGGCAGATGAAATCACATAATTTAATGGAATGCAGGAATCCAACACACTCAGATATGTAAGATACTGAAGACTGTGATGGATGAAGTACTGTAGCCCTTAAGACCGATTCACACTGGAGAGTGCATATGTTTTTGAGTATTCCCACATGTTCCATTTTTGACAGGCTAGCAATTTAAATAAGATACCAAATGCATGGGAATATGCAAAAAGTATGCATGTGAGACTTTTAAAAATTGTTGTGCACCAAACCATATGGTACTGCAATACCATGCAGTTTGGTGGCCACAAACATGCTGCGTTTGGAGTGCCATTAACAATTATTGGCACCTGCTTGGATCTAACAAAGGAAACACGTTCTTGTGTGCATGGGCCCTTTAAGAAAGTGAAGTGAGGACTTGCTTCCTACTGAAAAGGGGTGCCCTTTTGCAGGCACTTTTTTAAATCTTTTTATATGTATACAGATATTAATTTCTGGAGTAAAAATTCAAAAACGTTTAACTCTCTATATTTTATTGTTTTGGTATATACTATACCTATTGTTTTAGTGGTAGGTTTCTGAGTTGTTGTTATTGTCGTCCTTGTTGTTGATGTTGTTGTTGTCGTTGTTGTTGATGTTGTTGTTGTCATAGCTGAAGGAGTTGTACTTGTACTGGCATTGGTTGTTTCAAGTGGATGAATGCCAGTTGATTTACTACCTATTAGAGGCAAAACAGACTTATGCTGTTAAAGCCTTCATTCAAAACTTTTGGTTTTATCAATTCCTTCATCTTTTTTCTCCTCAAAAATATACAATATACATTTACTGTATATAATATATATATATATATATATATATGTGTGTGTGTGTGTACCCCAGTTCCTATGTTTTCCTGCATAGGAAGTGGAAATAAGGTTCAGCTATGTGTGAAAACAAAGGATCTGGGGTGCTCAAAAATGGCAGCAGGTGCTCTGGACCGATGAGTCTAAATTTTAAATATGTGGCTGTAGCAGGAGGCAGTTTGTTCGAAGGGCTAAAATGTTGAACAATAATGAGCTTCTTCAGACAACAGTGAAGCATGGTGGAGGTTCCTTGCAAGTCTGGGGCTGCATTTCTGCAAATAGAGTTGGAGATTTGGTCAGGATTAATGGTGTCCTTAATGCTGAGAAATGCAGGCAGATACAGTCAGGTCCATAAATATTGGGACATCGACACAATTCTAACATTTTTGGCTCTATACACCACCACAATGGATTTGAAATGAAACGAACAAGATGCGCTTTAACTGCAGACTGTCACCTTTTATTTGAGGGTATTTACATTCAAATCAGGTGAACGGTGTAGGAATTACAACAGTTTGCATATGTGCCTCCCACTTATTAAGAGACCAAAAGTAATGGGACAGAATAATAATCATAAATCAAACTTTCAATTTTTAATACTTGGTTGCAAATCCTTTGCAGTCAATTACAGCCTGAAGTGTGGAACACATAGACATCACCAGACGCTGGGTTTAATCCCTGGTGATGCTCTGCCAGGCCTCTACTGCAACTGTCTTCAGTTCCTGCTTGTTCTTGGGGCATTTTCCCTTCAGTTTTGTCTTCAGCAAGTGAAATGCATGCTCAATCGGATTCAGGTCAGGTGATTGACTTGGCCATTGCATAACATTCCACTTCTTTCCCTTAAAAAACTCTTTGATTGCTTTTGCAGTATGCTTTGGGTCATTGTCCATCTGCACTGTGAAGCGGCGTCCAATGAGTTGTGAAGCATTTGGCTGAATATGAGCAGATAATATTGCCCGAAACACTTCAGAATTCATCCTGCTGCTTTTGTCAGCAGTCACATCATCAATAAATACAAGAGAACCAGTTCCATTGGCAGCCATACATGCCCACGCCATGACACTACCACCACCATGCTTCACTGATGAGGTGGTATGCTTAGGATCATGAGCAGTTCCTTTCCTTCTCCATACTCTTCTCTTCCCATCACTCTGGTACAAGTTGATGTTGGTCTCATCTGTCCATAGGATGTTGTTCCAGAACTGTGAAGGCTTTTTTAGATGTCATTTGGAAAACTCTAATCTGGCCTTCCTGTTTCTGAGGCTCACCAATGGTTTACATATTGTGGTGAACCCTCTGTATTCACTCTGGTGAAGTCTTCTCTTGATTGTTGACTTTGACACACATACACCTACCTCCTGGAGAGTGTTTTTGATCTGGCCAACTGTTGTGAAGGATGTTTTCTTCACCAGGGAAAGAATTCTTCGGTCATCCACCACAGTTGTTTTCCGTGGTCTTACGGGTCTTTTGGTGTTGCTGAGCCATGTTACACTATTCCAGGAGCTGTATGTCACACAGCTTTCCCAGGTAGATGCTTGGTGAGTGAGATAAAAGATCCTTTTCCAGACCAGAACTTCAGAACAGTGACCTCCAGTAAAATCTGTTAATAGTCTTCTCCAGGCCATCAGCACAGCTCCTGCTGAGGCCAGGCTGCAACCTGTTTTCTTAGAAGTTGTGTTCTCTTGGCAGTAGCTCTGTTTTAGGGGAGGGACGACTAGAACCAACCCTTCAAGAGGAAAGAAAACTATACTCAGACCTCCCAACCATGTATCACCTCCTACTCTGGATACCTCCGCCAGAAGCAGGTGGGAGAAATCAAACACTCAGTTTAGGAAATCCTGCATGCACAAAAACTACCAACCACTGCTCCACTCAATACAGTGAAGCCAAAAGCTAAATTAAACCTAGCAGCTTATGTAGAGGAGGATGTTACATCATAATGTTCACTGATCTCTGTTCGCTTTTGCAGCCAAACACCCACCATGTTCCTTCCGTGTCTGCAGGATGGGCAAAAGAGCCAAGGATACATGGCAGGAGAGTTGTACCTCATAAGAGTTGTGGAAATGATAAGGCAGCTGTAAATTGCTTCCATCATTAAGCCAACAGTTGAATTAACAAATGAAAAAACTTGTGGCTGCTATACTGTGTATGTGTATATATATATATATATATATATATACACACACATACACACTATATTGCCAAAAGTATTGTGACACCTTTACACGCACATGAACTAACGGCATCCCAGTCTTAGTCCGCAGGTTTCAATATTGAGTTGGCCCACCCTTTGCAGCTATAACAGCTTCAACTCTTCTGGGAAAGTTGTCCACAAGGTTTTGGAGTGTGTCTATGGGAATGTTTGACCATTTTACCAGAAGCGCATTTGTGAGGTCAGGCACTGATGTCGGATGAGAAGGCCTGGGTCACAGTCTCTGCTCTAATTCATCCCAAAGGTGTTCTGTTTGGTTGAGGTCAGGACTCTGTACAGGCCAGTCAAGTTCCTCCACCCCAAACTCGCTCATCCATGTCTTTATGGATCTTGTTTTGTGCACTGGTGCGCAGTCATGTTGGAACAGGAAGGGGCCATCCTCAAACTGTTCCCACAAAGTTGGGAGTATAAAATTGTCCAAAATGACTTGGTATGCTGACGTCTTAAGAGGTCTCTTCACTGGAACTAAGGGGCCAAGCCCAGCCCCTGTAAAACAACCCCACACCATAATCCTCTTCCACAAAACTTTACACTTGGCACAATTCAGTCAGGCAAGTACCATTCTACTGGCAAACGCCAAACCCAGACACATCCATTGGATTGCCAGACAGAGAAGTGTGATTTATCACTCCAGAGAACACATCTCTACTGCTCTAGAATCCAGTGGTGGCGTGCTTTACACCACTGCATCCATCACTTTGCATTGCACTTGGTGATGTAAGGCTTGGATGCAGCTGCTATGCCATGGAAACCTATTGACTCTGCAGGCAGTTGGCAACTTCTGCGCTTCAGCATGAGCTGGCCCCACTCTGTCATTTTACATGGCCTACCACTTCATGGCTGAGTTGCTGTTGTTCCCAGTTGCTTCCACTTTGTTATAATACCACTAACAGTTGACCGTGTAATATTTGATAGCTAGGAAATTTCACAGATGGACTTATTGCACAGGTGGCAACCTATCACAGTACCACACTTGAATTCACTGAGCTCCTGGGAGCAACCCATTCTTTCACAAAAGTTTGTAAAAGCAGTCTGCATGCCTAGGTACTTTATTTTATACACCTGTGACCATGGAGGTGATTGGAACACCTGAATCCAATTATTTGGAGGGGCGTCCCAACACGTTTGGCAATATAGTGTATATACATTGTATGTGTGTGTATAAAATATTCCCAGAAGTTAGGAAAAGCAAGGGGTGAGGTTAATAGGATAGGGTCAAGATTTATATAAATACAAATGTCCCCACCCAGGAGGGCAGCACGGATGGTAATCTATATAAACTGTGGAGAAGAAAAAAGGAACTAGAGTTTAAGGCGAGAAGGTACTATTGTGAGAAGGAAAGAGAGAGAGAGAGCATATTACATAGTGGAGATATTAGTAATCAGAGTGAGGAGGGAAAAGCTGGATGGGGAAATACAGGTCCACTTGCAATCTGTCAGGTGCACAGTTGTTTGGAGATACTTTCAGGTGATGAATGTGGCCAGTATCTGGGTGGAGACCAAACCTGATTAAAGCCAGCCAAGCCTGCAGTTTCATTCTTGAGATAGGGTTTGTAACACGTGCTCAAACCAGGGGCGGACTGACAACTCATGGGGGCCCCAGAAAATAAGGGATCATGGGGTCCCTGTTTCCTTGCCCAAACTCACAAAAGTCTATGAAAAAGGTACCAGGGGCATCTCATGGGGCCCAATGGTGAAACCTCCTGCGCTCAATCCTACTAAACTAAAGATAAGCTGCTAAACCTGCACCTTATTACCTAAAGTGATAAACCAAAATAAACAATCAATAAGTGCAGCGCTCATAAATAAAATTAAATCTCTACATATACAAATAATGACATATTAGTGAATAAACGTGAATAATAATGAAGAAAAAAGTGCAACAACACAATAGTGCTACAAGTGGAAATAACCAATAATAAGCCCCCTATCCCAGGGGATGTGTCTAATAATACACGTGCTCAGTGTCAACACACTCTATTCATCACTATAAATGACTACTAAAATCATAAAAATGCAATAAGTGAACACATCACTCAAAAAAACTTGATATATAAACAAAATATGCCACCAGTGTCCACAGCATAAATACACATGCAGGTGAATCTTGTGTGTTGGTAGGTCCTGGTGATGACAGCACACTCAGCTAGATTGGCCCCTCACCTCCTTGCTGCATTTTAGGGCCTAAATGTCTTATGGATCACTCCTGGATCCTCCTGGGTTAAAGCGTATCCTCAAGCAATATCCTAAATGGGTAGAGTACCCTGAGGAAGTCACGTGAGAGGTGACGCAACGCGTAGGTGACGTCATTTCCAGCGTGGACGCCATATTTGGACTCCTTAAAGAACCCAGCAAGTACACCCATGCATGAGGTTCGATATGCTCTGTACAAGAAGAGGATAAATGTGAGTGTCCTGCATATGATATTTTACTGTAGTAATAAATGATAATGCACTATGGAGGCTTTTTTCCTTGTGGATTATGTGGGAGCTGATATGTCCGGATAAGAGCCATTTAGGATATTGCTTGTGGATAAGCTTTAACCCAGGAGGATCCAGGAGTGATCCATAAGGCATTTAGGCCCTTTTAGGGTCGCAGCAAGGAAGTGAGGGGCCAATCGAGCTGAGTGTGCTGTCATCAAAAGGACCTACCAACACACAAGATTCACCTGCACGTGTATTTATGCTGTGGACACTGGTGGCACATTTTGTTTATATACCAAGTTTTTTTGAGTGATGTGTTCACTTATTGCATTTTTATGATTTTAGTAGTCATTTATAGTGATGAATAGAGTGTGTTGACACTGAGCACGTATATTATTAGACATATGCCCTGGGATAGGGGGCTTATTATTGGTTATTTCCACTTGTAGCACTATTGTGTTCTTGCACTTTTTTCTTCATTATTATTCATGTTTATTCACTAATATGTCATTATTTGTATATGTAGAGAGTTAATTTTATTTATGAGCGCTGCACTTATTGATTGTTTATCTCATGGGGCCCCCTACTGACCCCGGGCTCTCGGGCAGTGCCCGAGTTTCCAAATGGTCAGTCCGCCCCTGACTCAAACTCCCTTTTTGTCTGCCTACTCTGCAAGTTTTTTGGACTCCTTTTTTGATGACCTTGAATTGGATATCGACTACACTCAGAACTCTGCCTATCTCTTGGACTACAGGTTGACCCTGACTATTCTGAACCTTGCCTGCCTTGTACCTGGACTATCAGTGAACCAGTCTGCCTGTCTGCCAACCGCAAATACTGCTCCAGCATGATGGCCAGACACTATAGCATTGTGTATAAGACCTTAGGGCAACCAAGTACCGATAGGTCTGCTTGCCTTATGGGAAAGGGGGCTGCTATAGGTGAAGAACACAGAAGCCAACTATAGTGCCTGACCACCTGCGTTAGGGGTAAATGTAACAAGAATACAAGTATTCTATGCCAGTAATTAGGAAAAGGAACCCCTTGGATTGCATAAAAATATATAGAACTATATCCATAATCTCTAAATATTAAATAATACCTAATCTTATAGCCACAAGGCTAAAGCCATATTTAAACAAAAGGAGCTAGAATACCAAAGCAGCTTTTCAACTGGACAGTCACTATTAAATCACATTTTTTTCTTTCAGGCAATTGCCTGAAATACTAAAACTACCCATAAGCATTTATTAAATCCATCGCCTGCTTTAGAGCAAATGCTAAAAATAGCCATGAGGGAAGTAGTATTACTAGAAAAACCATGGTAATATGTACCTTGGCAAGCAAGATAACAATGATATGCAAAGGATACGTTTGGGGTTTTCAAAAAATAAACATTCACATTCCCTCTATGCTGCAGCATCCCTTGTCAGCTCTAAGACCGAGAACTGAGCATTCACATAACCACTGATTGCTCAGTCCTTTACCTACTCAGAGTGGATAGTGGTTACTGCCAGTCACCATTCCCTGTTCTGCTACAACAACACTCACTGGAGCACCAGGCAAGAGCAAGGCTGGCAGCAGCTGGCTCCAACTCTTAGGTGCTCGCTGAGAGGTGGAGCTAGCTGCTGATCATGCATTTGAGTGAGTCCAGACAATATTGTTTGGATCCTTCTAGATCTTGGAGCAATAGACCACTCTCAGCTGACTGTAAATCACAGGATAGCAAAGGTAAGTGCACTCCTGTGTCCCACAAGAGTAGTATGGCTGAAAAAGCTTGGATCTACTTCTTTTATAGTACCATGAGGTTTGTGACTGACACTAGGAACTAAACATGGACATATTCAAACTGAATAAATATTATCTACTCTAAATTATTTAATTTGCTAAAAAGGATAATACTTTCCAGCAAAAGTAAAGGAGAAATGAATCTTCTAGCACAAATGTGGAGGACCTCAGAGAGAAGCAATCTGATTAGAATAGTTTATGCAAAATGAACATTTAGGTCATCATTTATTTTACATTTATTACATTAAAATAAAAAATTACCTGTCTGTGATGATGATGAAGATGAAAAACTGTGAAATGCTGTTGAATTTAAAACAATGCTGGATGATGGAACATAAAAGAAAGCTGATGTTGTCTCTGAGCTAGTTGATGTAGATAAACTATTACTTTCAGTAACTGTGGTAGCAGTATTGGCTTTAGTACTTGTATTAGGGGTAGGTGAAGAGGAACTTGTTAATTGTGATAGTGTAGAGCTGCTAAGGTTTTGTGAAGTTGAAAAAACATTATCACTTGTTGTTTCCTTATCTGATGGCTTTGCTGAAGTGATAGTTGAAGAACCAGAATGTTTAAGTGATGTAGTTTTAAGGGAATTAGAAGAGAAGGAGGTAGAATGTTTAGTTGTTGAGGCTGCAGATGACTGAGATAGGGACATGCTGGGTTCTGATGTAAATGTAGATAATGTAGTTAGCAATTCTGTAGATGTAAAGTCAAAGGCTGTTTCATAGTCTGAGGTTGACATCCCAGCTGTGCTTGTTGCTTCTGAAGCTGTTTCCATTATCGTTGCTTTTGGTGATATTAGATGTGAGGAAGCAGGTGGTTCATTTGAGGTAGTATCAGATGGGACAGAATTTAATTCAATAGACTTTTTCGTTGTTGAGGTTGCAGAGGCACTTTTACTTTCAGAAGATGTTTCAGTGAATATAGATGTGAGCACTTTTGATGATGACTCCTGAGTATTATTTTCTTCAGTGGATGTGGATGCAAATGTAGTGGAAACTTCTGAGGTATGTTTGGCTGCTGTGCTGGATTCTGTTGTGAAAAGAAGAGTGGTTGATCTAGATGGCTCTGTAGATGAGGATAGAGAAATGCTGGGTTCTGATTTAATAAAAGAGGATGTGGAGGGTGATTCTATAGATGTAAAGTTGAAAGCTGTTTCATATTCAGAGGTTGACAATTCAGATCTGCCTGTTGCTTCGGAAGCTGAAGTTAAACTTATACTTGATGTTTGTCTAACTGTTTCTTGTGGTGATGTTAAGTGTGAAGTAGTAGCTGTCTCTTTTCTGGAAATTTCAGATGGGATAAAAACGAATTCAGTAGACTGTTCAGTTGTTGGGGGAGTAAGGGAAATTTGGCTTCCAGCAGTTGTTTGATCAAATAGAGTTGTTTGCAATTTTGAAGATGACTCATAAGTAGTGATTTTCTCAGTAGATGAGGAAACAGATAGACTTATAAACTCAGAGATATATATTGGACCTGTCTTGGATTCTGATGTAGGAAAAACAGCAGTAGAACTGAGGGCCTCAGTAGACTGGGATAGAGAAGTGCTGGGATCTGATGAGAATAGAGGTGATGTAGTTGATGGTTGTGTAGAAATAATGTCAATAGTTGTTTCATTATCAGAGGTTGATGGAGGAGATAGACTTGTTGCTTTTGAAGCCAAAATCAAATTTGTACTTGATGTTTCTGTAAGTGTTGAGGAAGTTTCAGAAGGGATAGCATTAAATTGAGTAGACTGTTCACTGGCTAGGGAAGCAGAGACACTTTCACTTTCAGCAGTTTTTGCAGTCAATATAGTTTGATATTCAGAGGTTGATAGTGCAGATCTGCTTGTTTCCATTATTGTTACCTTTGGTGATGTTAAAGGTGATGAAGCAAATGGTTCATTTGTGGTAGTCTCAGATGGGACAGAATGTAGTTCAGTAGACTCTTCAGTGGTTGGGGAAATATGGGTACTTTCACTTTCTGCAGTTTTTTCAGTCAACATAGCTGTTTGCAGTTTTGATGACGACTCATAAGTAGTGATTTTTTCAGTAAATGAGGAAGCAGATATGCTGGTGAACTCTGAGGTATATATGGGAGTTGGTCTGGGTTCCAATGTGGACACAATGGCAGATGTACTGGAGTCCTCATTAGATGAGGATACAGACATGATGTGTTCTGATGTAAATGTAGATAATGTAGTCAGTGGTAATGTAGAAGTAAAGTCAAAGGTTGTTTGATATTTAGAAGATGATAGCCTAGATCTGCTTGTTGCATCTGATGCTGAAATCATGTTTGTACTTAATATTTCCATAATTGTTCCCTTTGGTGATGTTAGAGGTGATGAAGCAAACGGTTCATTTGTGGTAGTCTCAGAAGGGCTAGAATGTAATTCTGTAGACTCTTCAGTAGTTGAGGAAATATAGGTACTTTCACTTTCTGTAGTTTTTTCAGTCAACATAGCTGTTTGCAATTTTGATGATGACTCATAAGTAGTGATTTTCTCAGTAAATGAGGAAGCAGATATGCTGCTGAACTCTGAAGAATTTATTGAAGATGGTCTGGGTTCCAATGTGGACACAATGCCAGATGTACTGGAGGCCTCAGTAGATGAAGATACAGACATACTGGGTTCTGATGTAAATATAGATAATGTAGTCAGTGGTATTGTAGAGGTAAAGGCAAAGGTTGTTTGATATTCAGAGGTTGATAGCCCAGATTTGCTTGTTGCTTGTGAAGCTGAAACCATGTTTGTACCTAATGTTTCCATTATTGTCGCCTTTTGTGATGTTAGAGGTGATGAAGCAAACAGTTCATTAGTGGTAGTCTCAGATGGGATAGAATGTGATTCTGTAGACTCTTCAGTGGTTGGGGAAATATGGGTACTTTCACTTTCTGCCGTTTTTTCAGTCAACATAGTTGTTTGCAGTTTTGATGATGACTCATAAGTAGTGATTTTCTCAGTAAATGAGAAAGCAGATATGCTGGTGAACTCTGAGGTATATATTGGAGTTGGTCTGGGTTCCAATGTGGACACAATGGCAGATGTACTGGAAGCCTCAGTAGATGAGGATACAGACATGCTGGGTTCTGATGTAAATGTAGATAATGTAGTCAGTGGTATTGTAGAGGTAAAGTCAAAGGTTGTTTTATATTCAGAGGTTGATAGCCCAGATCTGCTTGTTGCTTGTGAAGCTGAAACCATGTTTGTACCTAATGTTTCCATTATTGTTGCCTTTGGTGATGTTAGAGGTGATGAAGCAAACAGTTCATTAGTGGTAGTCTCAGATGGGATAGAATGTAATTCTGTAGACTCTTCAGTGGTTGGGGAAATAAGGGTACTTTCACTTTCTGCCGTTTTTTCAGTCAACATAGTTGTTTGCAGTATTAATGATGACTCATAAGTAGTGATTTTCTCAGTAAATGAGTAAGCAGATATGCTGGTGAACTCTGAGGTATATATTGGAGTTGGTCTGGGTTCCAATGTGGACACAATGGCAGATGTACTGGAAGCCTCAGTAGATGAGGATACAGATATGCTGGGTTCTGATGTAAATGTAGATAATGTAGTCTGTGGTATAGTAGAGGTAAAGTCAAAGGTTGTTTTATATTCAGAGGTTGATAGCCCAGATCTGCTTGTTGCTTGTGAAGCTGAAACCATGTTTGTACCTAATGTTTCCATTATTGTTGCCTTTGGTGATGTTAGAGGTGATGAAGTAAACAGTTCATTTGTGGTAGTCTCAGATGGGATAGCATGTAATTCAGTAGACTGTTCAGTTGTTGTAGAAGAAGGGGCACTTTCACTTTCAGCAGTTTTATCAGTCAACATAGTTGTTTGCAAATTTGATGATGACTCATAAGTAGTTATTTTCTCAGTAAATGAGGAAGCAGATATGCTGGTGAACTCTGAGGTATATATTGGAGTTGGTCTTGGTTCCAATGTGGACACAATGGCAGATGTACTGGAAGCCTCAGTGGATGAGGATACAGACACGCTGGGTTCTGATGTAAATATAGATAATGTAGTCAGTGGTATTGTAGAGGTAAAGTCAAAGGTTGTTTGATATTCAGAGGTAGATAGCCCAGATCTGCTTGTTGCTTGTGAATCTGAAACCATGTTTGTATTCAATGTTTCCATTATTGTTGCCCTTGGTGATGTTAGAGGTGATGAAGCAAACAGTTCATTTGTGGTAGTCTCAGATGGGATAGAATGTAATTCTGTAGACTCTTCAGTGGATGGGGAAATATGGGTACTTTCACTTTCAGCAGTTTTTTCAGTCAACATAGTTGTTTGCAGTTTTGATGATGACTCATAAGTAGTGATTTTCTCAGTAAATGAGGAAGCAGATATGCTGGTGAACTCTGAGGTATATATTGGAGTTGGTCTGGGTTCCAATGTGGACACAATGCCAGATGTACTGGAGTCCTCAGTATATGAGGATACAGACATGCTGGGTTCTGATGTAAATGTAGATAAAGTAGTCTGTGGTATTGTAGAGGTAAAGTCAAAGGTTGTTTTATATTCAGAGGTTGATAGCCCAGATCTGCTTGTTGCTTCTGAATTTGAAACCATGTTTGTACCTAATGTTTCCATTATTGTTGCCTTTGGTAATGTTAGAGGTGATGAAGCAAACGGTTCATTTATGGTAGTTTCAGATGGGATAGAATGTAATTCAGTAGACTGTTCAGTTGTTGGAGAAGAAGGGGCACTTTCACTTTCAGCAGTTTTATCTGTCAACATAGCTGTTTGCAATTTTGATGATGACTCATAAGTAGTTATTTTCTCAGTAAATGAGGAAGCAGATATGCTGGTGAACTCTGAGGTATATATTGGAGTTGGTCTTGGTTCCAATGTGGACACAATGGCAGATGTACTGGAAGCCTCAGTAGATGAGGATACAGACATGCTGGGTTCTGATGTAAATGTAGATAATGTAGTCAGTGGTATTGTAGAGGTAAAGTCAAAGGTTGTTTGATATTCAGAGGTTGATAGCCCAGATCTGCTTGTTGCTTGTGAAGCTGAAACCATGTTTGTACCTAATGTTTCCATTATTGTTGCCTTTGGTGATGTTAGAGGTGATGAAGTAAACAGTTCATTTGTGGTAGTCTTAGATGGGATAGAATGTAATTCTGTAGACTCTTCAGTGGTTGGGGAAATATGGGTACTTTCACTTTCTGCCGTTTTTTCAGTCAACATAGTTGTTTGCAGTTTTGATGATGACTCATAAGTAGTGATTTTCTCAGTAAATGAGGAAGCAGATATGCTGGTGAACTCTGAGGTATATATTGGAGTTGGTCTGGGTTCCAATGTGGACACAATGCCAGATGTACTGGAGTCCTCAGTATATGAGGATACAGACATGCTGGGTTCTGATGTAAATGTAGATAAAGTAGTCTGTGGTATTGTAGAGGTAAAGTCAAAGGTTGTTTTATATTCAGAGGTAGATAGCCCAGATCTGCTTGTTGCATCTGAATTTGAAACCATGTTTGTACCTAATGTTTCCATTATTGTTGCCTTTGGTAATGTTAGAGGTGATGAAGCAAACGGTTCATTTATGGTAGTTTCAGATGGGATAGAATGTAATTCAGTAGACTGTTCAGTTGTTGGAGAAGAAGGGGCACTTTCACTTTCAGCAGTTTTATCTGTCAACATAGCTGTTTGCAATTTTGATGATGACTTATAAGTAGTTATTTTCTCAGTAAATGAGGAAGCAGATATGCTGGTGAACTCTGAGGTATATATTGGAGTTGGTCTTGGTTCCAATGTGGACACAATGGCAGATGTACTGGAAGCCTCAGTAGATGAGGATACAGACATGCTGGGTTCTGATGTAAATGTAGAAAATGTAGTCAGTGGTATTGTAGAGGTAAAGTCAAAGGTTGTTTGATATTCAGAGGTTGATAGCCCAGATCTGCTTGTTGCTTGTGAAGCTGAAACCATGTTTGTACCTAATGTTTCCATTATTGTTGCCTTTGGTGATGTTAGAGGTGATGAAGTAAACAGTTCATTTGTGGTAGTCTTAGATGGGATAGAATGTAATTCTGTAGACTCTTCAGTGGTTGGGGAAATATGGGTACTTTCACTTTCTGCCGTTTTTTCAGTCAACATAGTTGTTTGCAGTTTTGATGATGACTCATAAGTAGTGATTTTCTCAGTAAATGAGGAAGCAGATATGCTGGTGAACTCTGAGGTATATATTGGAGTTGGTCTGGGTTCCAATGTGGAAACAATGGCAGATGTACCGGAAGCCTCAGTAGATGAGGATACAGACATGCTGAGTTCTGATGTAAATGTAGATAATGTAGTCAGTGGTATTGTAGAGGTAAAGTCAAAGGTTGTTTGATATTGAGAGGTTGATAGCCCAGATCTGCTTATTGCTTCTGAATCTGAAACCATGTTTGTATTCAATGTTTCCATTATTGTTGCCCTTGGTGATGTTAGAGGTGATGAAGCAGTTGGTTCATTTGCAGTAGCCTCAGATGGGATAGAATGTAATTCAGTAGACTTTTCAGTGGTTGGGGAAATAGGGGCACTTTCACTTTCTGCAGTTTTATCAGTCAACATAGCTGTTTGCAATTTTGATGATGACTCATAAGTAGTGATTTTCTCAGTAAATGAGGAAGCAGATATGCTGGTGAACTCTGAGGTATATATTGGAGTTGGTCTGGGTTCCAATGTGGACACAATGGCAGATGTACTGGAAGCCTCAGTAGATGAGGATACAGACATGCTGGGTTCTGATGTAAATGTAGATAATGTAGTCAGTGGTATTGTAGAGGTAAAGTCAAAGGTTGTTTTATATTCAGAGGTTGATAGCCCAGATCTGCTTGTTGCTTGTGAAGCTGAAACCATGTTTGTACCTAATGTTTCCATTATTGTTGCCTTTGGTGATGTTAGAGGTGATGAAGCAAACAGTTCATTAGTGGTAGTCTCAGATGGGATAGAATGTAATTCTGTAGACTCTTCAGTGGTTGGGGAAATAAGGGTACTTTCACTTTCTGTCGTTTTTTCAGTCAACATAGTTGTTTGCAGTTTTAATGATGACTCATAAGTAGTGATTTTCTCAGTAAATGAGTAAGCAGATATGCTGCTGAACTCTGAGGTATATATTGGAGTTGGTCTGGGTTCCAATGTGGACACAATGGCAGATGTACTGGAAGCCTCAGTAGATGAGGATACAGACATGCTGGGTTCTGATGTAAATGTAGATAATGTAGTCTGTGGTATTGTAGAGGTAAAGTCAAAGGTTGTTTTATATTCAGAGGTTGATAGCCCAGATCTGCTTGTTGCTTGTGAAGCTGAAACCATGTTTGTACCTAATGTTTCCATTATTGTTGCCTTTGGTGATGTTAGAGGTGATGAAGTAAACAGTTCATTTGTGTTAGTCTCAGATGGGATAGCATGTAATTCAGTAGACTGTTCAGTTGTTGTAGAAGAAGGGGCACTTTCACTTTCAGCAGTTTTTTCAGTCAACATAGTTGTTTGCAAATTTGATGATGACTCATAAGTAGTTATTTTCTCAGTAAATGAGGAAGCAGCTATGCTGGTGAACTCTGAGGTATATATTGGAGTTGGTCTTGGTTCCAATGTGGACACAATGGCAGATGTACTGGAAGCCTCAGTGGATGAGGATACAGACACGCTGGGTTCTGATGTAAATATAGGTAATGTAGTCAGTGGTATTGTAGAGGTAAAGTCAAAGGTTGTTTGATATTCAGAGGTAGATAGCCCAGATCTGCTTGTTGCTTGTGAATCTGAAACCATGTTTGTATTCAATGTTTCCATTATTGTTGCCCTTGGTGATGTTAGAGGTGATGAAGCAAACAGTTCATTTGTGGTAGTCTCAGATGGGATAGAATGTAATTCTGTAGACTCTTCAGTGGTTGGGGAAATATGGGTACTTTCACTTTCTGCCGTTTTTTCAGTCAACATAGTTGTTTGCAGTTTTGATGATGACTCATAAGCAGTGATTTTCTCAGTAAATGAGGAAGCAGATATGCTGGTGAACTCTGAGGTATATATTGGAGTTGGTCTGGGTTCCAATGTGGACACAATGCCAGATGTACTGGAGTCCTCAGTAGATGAGGATACAGACATGCTGGGTTCTGATGTAAATGTAGATAATGTAGTCTGTGGTATTGTAGAGGTAAAGTCAAAGGTTGTTTTATATTCAGAGGTTGATAGCCCAGATCTGCTTGTTGCTTCTGAATTTGAAACCATGTTTGTACCTAATGTTTCCATTATTGTTGCCTTTGGTAATGTTAGAGGTGATGAAGCAAACGGTTCATTTATGGTAGTTTCAGATGGGATAGAATGTAATTCCGTAGACTGTTCAGTTGTTGGAGAAGAAGGGGCACTTTCACTTTCAGCAGTTTTATCTGTCAACATAGCTGTTTGCAATTTTGATGATGACTCATAAGTAGTTATTTTCTCAGTAAATGAGGAAGCAGATATGCTGGTGAACTCTGAGGTATATATTGGAGTTGGTCTTGGTTCCAATGTGGACACAATGGCAGATGTACTGGAAGCCTCAGTAGATGAGGATACAGACATGCTGGGTTCTGATGTAAATGTAGATAATGTAGTCAGTGGTATTGTAGAGTTAAAGTCAAAGGTTGTTTGATATTCAGAGGTTGATAGCCCAGATCTGCTTGTTGCTTGTGAATCTGAAACCATGTTTGTATTCAATGTTTCCATTATTGTTGCCCTTGGTGATGTTAGAGGTGATGAAGCAAACAGTTCATTTGTGGTAGTCTCAGATGGGATAGAATGTAATTCTGTAGACTCTTCAGTGGTTGGGGAAATATGGGTACTTTCACTTTCTGCCGTTTTTTCAGTCAACATAGTTGTTTGCAGTTTTGATGATGACTCATAAGCAGTGATTTTCTCAGTAAATGAGGAAGCAGATATGCTGGTGAACTCTGAGGTATATATTGGAGTTGGTCTGGGTTCCAATGTGGACACAATGCCAGATGTACTGGAGTCCTCAGTAGATGAGGATACAGACATGCTGGGTTCTGATGTAAATGTAGATAATGTAGTCTGTGGTATTGTAGAGGTAAAGTCAAAGGTTGTTTGATATTCAGAGGTTGATAGCCCAGATCTGCTTGTTGCTTGTGAAGCTGAAACCATGTTTGTACCTAATGTTTCCATTATTGTTGCCTTTGGTGATGTTAGAGGTGATGAAGTAAACAGTTCATTTGTGGTAGTCTCAGATGGGATAGAATGTAATTCTGTAGACTCTTCAGTGGTTGGGGAAATATGGGTACTTTCACTTTCTGCCGTTTTTTCAGTCAACATAGTTGTTTGCAGTTTTGATGATGACTCATAAGTAGTGATTTTCTCAGTAAATGAGGAAGCAGATATGCTGGTGAACTCTGAGGTATATATTGGAGTTGGTCTGGGTTCCAATGTGGAAACAATGGCAGATGTACCGGAAGCCTCAGTAGATGAGGATACAGACATGCTGAGTTCTGATGTAAATGTAGATAATGTAGTCAGTGGTATTGTAGAGGTAAAGTCAAAGGTTGTTTGATATTGAGAGGTTGATAGCCCAGATCTGCTTATTGCTTCTGAATCTGAAACCATGTTTGTATTCAATGTTTCCATTATTGTTGCCCTTGGTGATGTTAGAGGTGATGAAGCAGTTGGTTCATTTGCAGTAGCCTCAGATGGGATAGAATGTAATTCAGTAGACTTTTCAGTGGTTGGGGAAATAGGGGCACTTTCACTTTCTGCAGTTTTATCAGTCAACATAGCTGTTTGCAATTTTGATGATGACTCATAAGTAGTGATTTTCTCAGTAAATGAGGAAGCAGATATGCGGGTGAACTCTGAGGTATATATTGGAGTTGGTCTGGGTTCCAATGTGGACACAATGGCAGATGTACTGGAAGCCTCAGTAGATGAGGATACAGACATGCTGGGTTCTGATGTAAATATAGATAATGTAGTCAGTGGTATTGTAGAGGTAAAGTCAAAGGTTGTTTGATATTCAGAGGTAGATAGCCCAGATCTGCTTGTTGCTTGTGAATCTGAAACCCTGTTTGTATTTAATGTTTCTATTATTGTTGCCCTTGGTGATGTTAGAGGTGATGAAGCAAACAGTTCATTTGTGGTAGTCTCAGATGGGATAGAATGTAATTCTGTAGTCTCTTCAGTGGTTGGGGAAATATGGGTACTTTCACTTTCTGCCATTTTTTCAGTCAACATAGTTGTTTCCAGTTTTGATGATGACTCATAAGTAGTGATTTTCTCAGTAAATGAGGAAGTAGATATGCTGGTGAACTCTGAGGTATATATTGGAGTTGGTCTGGGTTCCAATGTGGACACAATGGCAGATGTACTGGAAGCCTCAGTAGATGAGGATACAGACATGCTGGGTTCTGATGTAAATGTAGATAATGTAGTCAGTGGTATTGTAGAGGTAAAGTCAAAGGTTGTTTTATATTCAGAGGTAGATAGCCCAGATCTGCTTGTTGCTTGTGAATCTGAAACCATGTTTGTATTTAATGTTTCCATTATTGTTGCCCTTGGTAATGTTAGAGGTGATGAAGCAAACGGTTCATTTATGGTAGTTTCAGATGGGATAGAATGTAATTCAGTAGACTGTTCAGTTGTTGGAGAAGAAGGGGCACTTTCACTTTCAGCAGTTTTATCTGTCAACATAGCTGTTTGCAATTTTGATGATGACTCATAAGTAGTTATTTTCTCAGTAAATGAGGAAGCAGATATGCTGGTGAACTCTGAGGTATATATTGGAGTTGGTCTTGGTTCCAATGTGGACACAATGGCAGATGTACTGGAAGCCTCAGTAGATGAGGATACAGACATGCTGGGTTCTGATGTAAATGTAGATAATGTAGTCAGTGGTATTGTAGAGGTAAAGTCAAAGGTTGTTTGATATTCAGAGGTAGATAGCCCAGATCTGCTTGTTGCTTGTGAAGCTGAAACCATGTTTGTACCTAATGTTTCCATTATTGTTGCCTTTGGTGATGTTAGAGGTGATGAAGTAAACAGTTCATTTGTGGTAGTCTCAGATGGGATAGAATGTAATTCTGTAGACTCTTCAGTGGTTGGGGAAATATGGGTACTTTCACTTTCTGCCGTTTTTTCAGTCAACATAGTTGTTTGCAGTTTTGATGATGACTCATAAGTAGTGATTTTCTCAGTAAATGAGGAAGCAGATATGCTGGTGAACTCTGAGGTATATATTGGAGTTGGTCTGGGTTCCAATGTGGAAACAATGGCAGATGTACCGGAAGCCTCAGTAGATGAGGATACAGACATGCTGAGTTCTGATGTAAATGTAGATAATGTAGTCAGTGGTATTGTAGAGGTAAAGTCAAAGGTTGTTTGATATTGAGAGGTTGATAGCCCAGATCTGCTTATTGCTTCTGAATCTGAAACCATGTTTGTATTCAATGTTTCCATTATTGTTGCCCTTGGTGATGTTAGAGGTGATGAAGCAGTTGGTTCATTTGCAGAAGCCTCAGATGGGATAGAATGTAATTCAGTAGACTTTTCAGTGGTTGGGGAAATAGGGGCACTTTCACTTTCTGCAGTTTTATCAGTCAACATAGCTGTTTGCAATTTTGATGATGACTCATAAGTAGTGATTTTCTCAGTAAATGAGGAAGCAGATATGCGGGTGAACTCTGAGGTATATATTGGAGTTGGTCTGGGTTCCAATGTGGACACAATGGCAGATGTACTGGAAGCCTCAGTAGATGAGGATACAGACATGCTGGGTTCTGATGTAAATATAGATAATGTAGTCAGTGGTATTGTAGAGGTAAAGTCAAAGGTTGTTTGATATTCAGAGGTAGATAGCCCAGATCTGCTTGTTGCTTGTGAATCTGAAACCCTGTTTGTATTTAATGTTTCTATTATTGTTGCCCTTGGTGATGTTAGAGGTGATGAAGCAAACAGTTCATTTGTGGTAGTCTCAGATGGGATAGAATGTAATTCTGTAGTCTCTTCAGTGGTTGGGGAAATATGGGTACTTTCACTTTCTGCCATTTTTTCAGTCAACATAGTTGTTTCCAGTTTTGATGATGACTCATAAGTAGTGATTTTCTCAGTAAATGAGGAAGTAGATATGCTGGTGAACTCTGAGGTATATATTGGAGTTGGTCTGGGTTCCAATGTGGACACAATGGCAGATGTACTGGAAGCCTCAGTAGATGAGGATACAGACATGCTGGGTTCTGATGTAAATGTAGATAATGTAGTCAGTGGTATTGTAGAGGTAAAGTCAAAGGTTGTTTTATATTCAGAGGTAGATAGCCCAGATCTGCTTGTTGCTTGTGAATCTGAAACCATGTTTGTATTTAATGTTTCCATTATTGTTGCCCTTGGTGATGTTAGAGGTGATGAAGCAAACAGTTCATTTGTGGTAGTCTCAGATGGGATAGAATGTAATTCTGTAGACTCTTCAGTGGTTGGGGAAATATGGGTACTTTCACTTTCTGCCGTTTTTTCAGTCAACATAGTTGTTTGCAGCTTTGATGATGACTCATAAGTAGTGATTTTCTCAGTAAATGAGGAAGCAGATATGCTGGTGAACTCTGAGGTATATATTGGAGTTGGTCTGGGTTCCAATGTGGACACAATGGCAGATGTACTGGAGTCCTCAGTAGATGAGGATACAGACATACTGGGTTCTGATGTAATTGTAGATAATGTAGTCAGTGGAATTGTAGAGGTAAAGTCAAAAGTTGTTTGATATTGAGTGGTTGATAGCCCAGATCTGCTTGTTGCTTCTGAATTTGAAACCATGTTTGTACCTAATGTTTCCATTATTGTTGCCTTTGGTAATGTTAGATGTGATGAAGCAAAAAGTTCATTTATGGTAGTTTCAGATGGGATAGAATGTAATTCAGTAGACTGTTCAGTTGTTGGAGAAGCAGGGGCACTTTCACTTTCAGCAGTTTTATCAGTCAACATAGCTGTTTGCAATTTTGATGATGACTCATAAGTAGTGATTTTCTCAGTAAATGAGGAAGCAGATATGCTGGTGTACTCTGAAGTAAATATTGGAGTTGGTCTGGTTTCCAATGTGGACACAATGGCAGATGTACTGGAAGCCTCAGTGGATGAGGATATAGATATGCTGGGTTCTGATGTAAATGTAGATAATGTAGTCTGTGGTATTGTAGAGGTAAAATCAAAGGTTGTTTTATTTTCAGAGGTTGATAGCCCAGATCTGCTTGTTGCTTCTGAATTTGAAACCATGTTTGTACCTAATGTTTCCATTATTGTTGCCTTTGGTAATGTTAGAGGTGATGAAGCAAACGGTTCATTTATGGTAGTTTCAGATGGGATAGAATGTAATTCAGTAGACTGTTCAGTTGTTGGAGAAGAAGGGGCACTTTCACTTTCAGCAGTTTTATCTGTCAACATAGCTGTTTGCAATTTTGATGATGACTCATAAGTAGTTATTTTCTCAGTAAATGAGGAAGCAGATATGCTGGTGAACTCTGAGGTATATATTGGAGTTGGTCTTGGTTCCAATGTGGACACAATGGCAGATGTACTGGAAGCCTCAGTAGATGAGGATACAGACATGCTGGGTTCTGATGTAAATGTAGATAATGTAGTCAGTGGTATTGTAGAGGTAAAGTCAAAGGTTGTTTGATATTCAGAGGTTGATAGCCCAGATCTGCTTGTTGCTTGTGAAGCTGAAACCATGTTTGTACCTAATGTTTCCATTATTGTTGCCTTTGGTGATGTTAGAGGTGATGAAGTAAACAGTTCATTTGTGGTAGTCTCAGATGGGATAGAATGTAATTCTGTAGACTCTTCAGTGGTTGGGGA
Organism: Staurois parvus; assembly: GCF_062004578.1. NCBI lineage: Eukaryota > Metazoa > Chordata > Amphibia > Anura > Ranidae > Staurois > Staurois parvus. The sequence continues at coordinate 4,809,159 of NW_028318031.1, read as the reverse complement.
AATATGGGTACTTTCACTTTCTGCCGTTTTTTCAGTCAACATAGTTGTTTGCAGTTTTGATGATGACTCATAAGTAGTGATTTTCTCAGTAAATGAGGAAGCAGATATGCTGGTGAACTCTGAGGTATGTATTGGAGTTGGTCTGGGTTCCAATGTGGAAACAATGGCAGATGTACCGGAAGCCTCAGTAGATGAGGATACAGACATGCTGAGTTCTGATGTAAATGTAGATAATGTAGTCAGTGGTATTGTAGAGGTAAAGTCAAAGGTTGTTTGATATTGAGAGGTTGATAGCCCAGATCTGCTTATTGCTTCTGAATCTGAAACCATGTTTGTATTCAATGTTTCCATTATTGTTGCCCTTGGTGATGTTAGAGGTGATGAAGCAGTTGGTTCATTTGCAGTAGCCTCAGATGGGATAGAATGTAATTCAGTAGACTTTTCAGTGGTTGGGGAAATAGGGGCACTTTCACTTTCTGCAGTTTTATCAGTCAACATATCTGTTTGCAATTTTGATGATGACTCATAAGTAGTGATTTTCTCAGTAAATGAGGAAGCAGATATGCGGGTGAACTCTGAGGTATATATTGGAGTTGGTCTGGGTTCCAATGTGGAAACAATGGCAGATGTACTGGAAGCCTCAGTAGATGAGGATACAGACATGCTGGGTTCTGATGTAAATATAGATAATGTAGTCAGTGGTATTGTAGAGGTAAAGTCAAAGGTTGTTTGATATTCAGAGGTAGATAGCCCAGATCTGCTTGTTGCTTGTGAATCTGAAACCCTGTTTGTATTTAATGTTTCTATTATTGTTGCCCTTGGTGATGTTAGAGGTGATGAAGCAAACAGTTCATTTGTGGTAGTCTCAGATGGGATAGAATGTAATTCTGTAGACTCTTCAGTGGTTGGGGAAATATGGGTACTTTCACTTTCTGCCATTTTTTCAGTCAACATAGTTGTTTCCAGTTTTGATGATGACTCATAAGTAGTGATTTTCTCAGTAAATGAGGAAGTAGATATGCTGGTGAACTCTGAGGTATATATTGGAGTTGGTCTGGGTTCCAATGTGGACACAATGGCAGATGTACTGGAAGCCTCAGTAGATGAGGATACAGACATGCTGGGTTCTGATGTAAATGTAGATAATGTAGTCAGTGGTATTGTAGAGGTAAAGTCAAAGGTTGTTTTATATTCAGAGGTAGATAGCCCAGATCTGCTTGTTGCTTGTGAATCTGAAACCATGTTTGTATTTAATGTTTCCATTATTGTTGCCCTTGGTGATGTTAGAGGTGATGAAGCAAACAGTTCATTTGTGGTAGTCTCAGATGGGATAGAATGTAATTCTGTAGACTCTTCAGTGGTTGGGGAAATATGGGTACTTTCACTTTCTGCCGTTTTTTCAGTCAACATAGTTGTTTGCAGCTTTGATGATGACTCATAAGTAGTGATTTTCTCAGTAAATGAGGAAGCAGATATGCTGGTGAACTCTGAGGTATATATTGGAGTTGGTCTGGGTTCCAATGTGGACACAATGGCAGATGTACTGGAGTCCTCAGTAGATGAGGATACAGACATACTGGGTTCTGATGTAATTGTAGATAATGTAGTCAGTGGAATTGTAGAGGTAAAGTCAAAAGTTGTTTGATATTGAGTGGTTGATAGCCCAGATCTGCTTGTTGCTTCTGAATTTGAAACCATGTTTGTACCTAATGTTTCCATTATTGTTGCCTTTGGTAATGTTAGAGGTGATGAAGCAAACAGTTCATTTATGGTAGTTTCAGATGGGATAGAATGTAATTCAGTAGACTGTTCAGTTGTTGGAGAAGCAGGGGCACTTTCACTTTCAGCAGTTTTATCAGTCAACATAGTTGTTTGCAATTTTGATGATGACTCATAAGTAGTGATTTTCTCAGTAAATGAGTTAGCAGATATGCTGGTGAACTCTGAGGTATATATTGGAGTTGGTCTGGGTTCAAATGTGGAAACAATGGCAGATGTACCAGAAGCCTCAGTAGATGAGGATACAGACATGCTGGGTTCTGATGTAAATGTAGATAATGTAGTCAGTGGTATTGTAGAGGAAAAGTCAAAGGTTGTTTGATATTGAGAGGTTGATAGCCCAGATCTGCTTATTGCTTCTGAATCTGAAACCATGTTTGTATTCAATGTTTCCATTATTGTTGCCCTTGGTGATGTTAGAGGTGATGAAGCAGTTAGTTCATTTGCAGTAGCCTCAGATGGGATAGAATGTAATTCAGTAGACTTTTCAGTGGTTGGGGAAATATGGGTACTTTCACTTTCTGCAGTTTTATCAGTCAACATAGCTGTTTGCAATTTTGATGATGACTCATAAGTAGTGATTTTCTCAGTAAATGAGGAAGCAGATATGCTGGTGAAGTCTGAGGTATATATTGGAGTTGGTCTTGGTTCCAATGTGGACACAATGGCAGATGTACTGGAGTCCTCAGTAGATGAGGATACAGACATGCTGGGTTCTGATGTAAATGTAGATAATGTAGTCAGTGGTATTGTAGAGGTAAAGTCAAAGGTTGTTTGATATTCAGAGGTAGATAGCCCAGATCTGCTTGTTGCTTGTGAATCTGAATCCATGTTTGTATTTAATTTTTCCATTATTGTTGCCCTTGGTGATGTTAGAGGTGATGAAGCAAACAGTTCATTCGTGGTAGTCTCAGATGGGATAGAATGTAATTCTGTAGACTCTTCAGTGGTTGGGGAAATATGGGTACTTTCACTTTCTTCCGTTTTTTCAGTCAACATAGTTGTTTCCAGTTTTGATGATGACTCATAAGTAGTGATTTTCTCAGTAAATGAGGAAGCAGATATGCTGGTGAACTCTGAAGTATATATTGGAGTTGGTCTGGTTTCCAATGTGGACACAATGGCAGATGTACTGGAAGCCTCAGTGGATGAGGATATAGACATGGTGGGTTCTGATGTAAATGTAGATAATGTAGTCAGTGGTATTGTAGAGGTAAAGTCAAAGGTTGTTTGATATTCAGAGGTTGATAGCCCAGATCTGCTTGTTGCTTGTGAATCTGAAACCATGTTTGTATTCAATGTTTCCATTATTGTTGCCCTTGGTGATGTTAGAGGTGATGAAGCAAACATTTCATTTGTGGTATTCTCAGATGGGATAGAATGTAATTCTGTAGACTCTTCAGTGGTTGGAGAAATATGGGTACTTTCACTTTCTGCCGTTTTTTCAGTCAACATAGTTGTTTGCAGCTTTGATGATGACTCATAAGTAGTGATTTTCTCAGTAAATGAGGAAGCAGATATGCTGGTGAACTCTGAGGTATATATTGGAGTTGGTCTGGGTTCCAATGTGGACACAATGGCAGATGTACTGGAGTCCTCAGTAGATGAGGATACAGACATGCTGGGTTCTGATGTAATTGTAGATAATGTAGTCAGTGGTATTGTAGAGGTAAAGTCAAAGGTTGTTTGATATTCAGAGGTTGATAGCCCAGATCTGCTTGTTGCTTGTGAATCTGAAACCATGTTTGTATTCAATGTTTCCATTATTGTTGCCCTTGGTGATGTTAGAGGTGATAAAGCAGTTAGTTCATTTGCAGTAGCCTCAGATGGGATAGAATGTAATTCTGTAGACTCTTCACTGGTTGGGGAAATAGGGACACTTTCATTTTCTGCAGTTTTATCAGTCAACATAGCTGTTTGCAGTTTTGATGATGACTCATAAGTAGTGATTTTCTCAGTAAATGAGGAAGCAGATATGCTGGTGAACTCTGAGGTATATATTGGAGTTGGTCTGGGTTCCAATGTGGACACAATGGCAAATGTACTGGAGTCCTCAGTAGATGAGGATACAGACATGCTGTGTTCTGATGTAAATGTAGATAATGTAGTCAGTGGTATTGTAGAGGTAAAGTCAAAGGTTGTTTGATATTCAGAGGTAGATAGCCCAGATCTGCTTGTTGCTTGTGAATCTGAAACCATGTTTGTATTTAATGTTTTCATTATTGTTGCCCTTGGTGATGTTAGAGGTGATGAAGTAAACATTTCATTTGTGGTAGTCTCAGATGGGATAGAATGTAATTCTGTAGTCTCTTTAGTGGTTGGGGAAATATGGGTACTTTCACTTTTTGCCGTTATTTCAGTCAACATAGTTGTTTCCAGTTTTGATGATGACTCATAAGTAGTGATTTTCTCAGTAAATGAGGAAGTAGATATGCTGGTGAACTCTGAGGTATATATTGGAGTTGGTCTGGGTTCCAATGTGGACACAATGGCAGATGTACTGGAAGCCTCAGTAGATGAGGATAGAGACATGCTGGGTTCTGATGTAAATATAGATAATGTAGTCAGTGGTATTGTAGAAGTAAAGTCAAAGGTTGTTTGATATTCAGAGGTTGATAGCCCAGATCTGCTTGTTGCTTGTGAATCTGAAACCATGTTTGTATTCAATGTTTCCATTACTGTTGCCCTTGGTGATGTTAGAGGTGATGAAGCAGTTAGTTCATTTGCAGTAGCCTCAGATGGGATAGAATGTAATTCAGTAGACTTTTCAGTGGTTGGGGAAATATGGGTACTTTCACTTTCTGCAGTTTTATCAGTCAACATAGCTGTTTGCAATTTTGATGATGACTCATAAGTAGTGATTTTCTCAGTAAATGAGGAAGCAGATATGCTGGTGAACTCTGAGGTATATATTGGAGTTGGTCTGGGTTCCAATGTGGACACAATGGCAGATGTACTGGAAGCCTCAGTAGATGAGGATAGAGACATGCTGGGTTCTGATGTAAATATAGATAATGTAGTCAGTGGTATTGTAGAAGTAAAGTCAAAGGTTGTTTGATATTCAGAGGTAGATAGCCCAGATCTGCTTGTTGCTTGTGAATCTGAAACCATGTTTGTATTTAATGTTTCCATTATTGTTGCCCTTGGTGATGTTAGAGGTGATGAAGCAAACAGTTCATTTGTGGTAGTCTCAGATGGGATAGAATGTAATTCTGTAGACTCTTCAGTGGTTGGGGAAATATGGGTACTTTCACTTTCTGCCGTTTTTTCAGTCAACATAGTTGTTTGCAGCTTTGATGATGACTCAGAAGTAGTGATTTTCTCAGTAAATGAGGAAGCAGATATGCTGGTGAACTCTGAGGTATATATTGGAGTTGGTCTGGGTTCCAATGTGGACACAATGGCAGATGTACTGGAGTCCTCAGTAGATGAGGATACAGACATGCTGGATTCTGATGTAATTGTAGATAATGTAGTCAGTGGAATTGTAGAGGTAAAGTCAAAAGTTGTTTGATATTCAGAGGTTGATAGCCCAGATCTGCTTGTTGCTTCTGAATTTGAAACCATATTTGTACCTAATGTTTCCATTATTGTTGCCTTTGGTAATGTTAGAGGTGATGAAGCAAACAGTTCATTTATGGTAGTTTCAGATGGGATAGAATGTAATTCAGTAGACTGTTCAGTTGTTGGAGAAGCAGGGGCACTTTCACTTTCAGCTGTTTTATCAGTCAACATAGCTGTTTGCAATTTTGATGATGACTCATAAGTAGTGATTTTCTCAGTAAATGAGGAAGCAGATATGCTGGTGAACTCTGAGGTATATATTGGAGTTGGTCTGGGTTCAAATGTGGAAACAATGGCAGATGTACCGGAAGCCTCAGTAGATGAGGATACAGACATGCTGGGTTCTGATGTAATTGTAGATAATGTAGTCAGTGGTATTGTAGAGGAAAAGTCAAAGGTTGTTTGATATTGAGAGGTTGATTGCCCAGATCTGCTTATTGCTTCTGAATCTGAAACCATGTTTGTATTCAATGTTTCCATTACTGTTGCCCTTGGTGATGTTAGAGGTGATGAAGCAGTTAGTTCATTTGCAGTAGCCTCAGATGGGATAGAATGTAATTCAGTAGACTTTTCAGTGGTTGGGGAAATATGGGTACTTTCACTTTCTGCAGTTTTATCAGTCAACATAGCTGTTTGCAATTTTGATGATGACTCATAAGTAGTGATTTTCTCAGTAAATGAGGAAGCAGATATGCTGGTGAACTCTGAGGTATATATTGGAGTTGGTCTTGGTTCCAATGTGGACACAATTGCAGATGTACTGGAAGCCTCAGTAGATGAGGTCAGAGACATGCTGGGTTCTGATGTAAATATAGATAATGTAGTCAGTGGTATTGTAGAGGTAAAGTCAAAGGTTGTTTGATATTCAGAGGTTGATAGCCCAGATCTGCTTGTTGCTTGTGAATCTGAAACCATGTTTGTATTCAATGTTTCCATTACTGTTGCCCTTGGTGATGTTAGAGGTGATGAAGCAGTTAGTTCATTTGCAGTAGCCTCAGATGGGATAGAATGTAATTCAGTAGACTTTTCAGTGGTTGGGGAAATATGGGTACTTTCACTTTCTGCAGTTTTATCAGTCAACATAGCTGTTTGCAATTTTGATGATGACTCATAAGTAGTGATTTTCTCAGTAAATGAGGAAGCAGATATGCTGGTGAACTCTGAGGTATATATTGGAGTTGGTCTGGGTTCCAATGTGGACACAATGGCAGATGTACTGGAAGCCTCAGTAGATGAGGATAGAGACATGCTGGGTTCTGATGTAAATATAGATAATGTAGTCAGTGGTATTGTAGAAGTAAAGTCAAAGGTTGTTTGATATTCAGAGGTAGATAGCCCAGATCTGCTTGTTGCTTGTGAATCTGAAACCATGTTTGTATTTAATGTTTCCATTATTGTTGCCCTTGGTGATGTTAGAGGTGATGAAGCAAACAGTTCATTTGTGGTAGTCTCAGATGGGATAGAATGTAATTCTGTAGACTCTTCAGTGGTTGGGGAAATATGGGTACTTTCACTTTCTGCCGTTTTTTCAGTCAACATAGTTGTTTGCAGCTTTGATGATGACTCAGAAGTAGTGATTTTCTCAGTAAATGAGGAAGCAGATATGCTGGTGAACTCTGAGGTATATATTGGAGTTGGTCTGGGTTCCAATGTGGACACAATGGCAGATGTACTGGAGTCCTCAGTAGATGAGGATACAGACATGCTGGATTCTGATGTAATTGTAGATAATGTAGTCAGTGGAATTGTAGAGGTAAAGTCAAAAGTTGTTTGATATTCAGAGGTTGATAGCCCAGATCTGCTTGTTGCTTCTGAATTTGAAACCATATTTGTACCTAATGTTTCCATTATTGTTGCCTTTGGTAATGTTAGAGGTGATGAAGCAAACAGTTCATTTATGGTAGTTTCAGATGGGATAGAATGTAATTCAGTAGACTGTTCAGTTGTTGGAGAAGCAGGGGCACTTTCACTTTCAGCTGTTTTATCAGTCAACATAGCTGTTTGCAATTTTGATGATGACTCATAAGTAGTGATTTTCTCAGTAAATGAGGAAGCAGATATGCTGGTGAACTCTGAGGTATATATTGGAGTTGGTCTGGGTTCAAATGTGGAAACAATGGCAGATGTACCGGAAGCCTCAGTAGATGAGGATACAGACATGCTGGGTTCTGATGTAATTGTAGATAATGTAGTCAGTGGTATTGTAGAGGAAAAGTCAAAGGTTGTTTGATATTGAGAGGTTGATTGCCCAGATCTGCTTATTGCTTCTGAATCTGAAACCATGTTTGTATTCAATGTTTCCATTACTGTTGCCCTTGGTGATGTTAGAGGTGATGAAGCAGTTAGTTCATTTGCAGTAGCCTCAGATGGGATAGAATGTAATTCAGTAGACTTTTCAGTGGTTGGGGAAATATGGGTACTTTCACTTTCTGCAGTTTTATCAGTCAACATAGCTGTTTGCAATTTTGATGATGACTCATAAGTAGTGATTTTCTCAGTAAATGAGGAAGCAGATATGCTGGTGAACTCTGAGGTATATATTGGAGTTGGTCTTGGTTCCAATGTGGACACAATTGCAGATGTACTGGAAGCCTCAGTAGATGAGGTCAGAGACATGCTGGGTTCTGATGTAAATATAGATAATGTAGTCAGTGGTATTGTAGAGGTAAAGTCAAAGGTTGTTTGATATTCAGAGGTAGATAGCCCAGATCTGCTTGTTGCTTGTGAATCTGAAACCATGTTTGTATTTAATGTTTCCATTATTGTTGCCCTTGGTGATGTTAGAGGTGATAAAGCAGTTAGTTCATTTGCAGTAGCCTCAGATGGGATAGAATGTAATTCAGTAGACTCTTCAGTGGTTGGGGAAATAGGGACACTTTCACTTTCTGCAGTTTTATCAGTAAACATAGCTGTTTGCAGTTTTAATGATGACTCATAAGTAGTGATTTTCTCAGTAAATGAGGAAGCAGATATGCTGGTGAACTCTGAGGTATATATTGGAGTTGGTCTTGGTTCCAATGTGGACACAATGGCAGATGTACTGGAGTTCTCAGTAGATGAGGATACAGAAATGCTGGGTTCTGATGTAAATGTAGATAATGTATGCAGTGGTATTGTAGAGGTAAAGTCAAAGGTTGTTTGATATTCAGAGGTTGATAGCTCAAATCTGCTTGTTGCTTCTGAATCTGAAACCATGTTTGTACCTAATGTTTCCATTATTGTTGCCTTTGGTAATGTTAGAGGTGATGAAGCAAACGGTTCATTTATGGTAGTTTCAGATGGGATAGAATGTAAGTCAGTAGACTGTTCAGTTGTTGGAGAAGCAGGGGCACTTTCACTTTCAGCAGTTTTATCAGTCAACATAGCTGTTTGCAATTTTGATGATGACTCATAAGTAGTGATTTTCTCAGTAAATGAGGAAGCAGATATGCTGGTGAACTCTGAGGTATATATTGGAGTTGGTCTTGGTTCCAATGTGGACACAATGGCAGATGTACTGGAAGCCTCAGTAGATGAGGATACAGACATGCTGGGTTCTGATGTAAATGTAGATAATGTAGTCAGTGGTATTGTAGAGGTAAAGTCAAAGGTTGTTTTATATTCAGAGGTTGATAGCCCAGATCTGCTTGTTGATTCTGATGCTGAAATCATGTTTGTACTCAATGTTTCTATTATTGTTGCCTTTGGTGATGTTAGAGGTGATGAAGCAGTTGGTTCATTTGTGGTAGTCTCAGATGGGATAGAATGTAATTCAGTATTCTCTTCAGTGGTTGGTGAAGCAGGGGTACTTTCACTTTCATAAGTTTTATCAGTCAACATAGCTGTTTGTAATATTGATGATGACTCATAAGTAGTGATTTTCTCAGTAAATGAGGAAGCAGATATGCTGGTGAACTCTGAGATATGTATTGAAGATGGTCTGGGTTCCAATGTGGACATAATCGTATATGTACTGGAGCTCTCAGTAGATGAGGATACAGACATGCTGGGTTCTGAAGTAAATGTAGATAATATAGGCAGTGGTATTGTAGAGTTAAAGTCAAAGGTTGTTTGATATTCAGAGGTTGATTGCCCAGATCTGCTTGTTGCTTCTGAAGCTGAAACCATGTTTGTACCTAATGTTTCTTTTATTGTTGCCTTTGGTGATGTTAGAGGTGATGAAGCAAACAGTTTATTTGTGGTAGTCTCAGATGGGATAGATTGTAATTCTGTAGACTCTTCAGTGGTTGGGGAAATATGGGTACTTTCACTTTCTGCAGTTTTTTCAGTCAACATAGTTGTTTGCAGTTTTGATGGTGACTCATAAGTAGTGATTTTCTCAGTAAATGAGGAAGCAGATATGCTGGTGAACTCTGAAGTATATATTGGAGTTGGTCTGGGTTCCAATGTGGACACAATGGCAGATGTACTGGAGTCCTCAGTAGATGAGGATACAGACATGCTGTGTTCTGATGTAAATGTAGATAATGTAGTCAGTGGTATTGTAGAGGTAAAGTCAAAGGTTTTTTGATATTCAGAGGTTGATAGCCCAGATCTGCTTGTTGCTTGTGAATCTGAAATCATGTTTGTATTCAATGTTTCCATTATTGTTGCCTTTTGTGATGTGAGAGGTGATGAAGCAGTTGATTCATTTGCAGTAGCCTCAGATGGGATAGGGTGTAATTCAGTAGACTCTTCAGTTGTTCGGGAAAAAGGGGCACTTTCACTTTCAGTATTTTTATCAGTCAACATAGCTGTTTGAAAATTTGATGATGACTCATAAGTAGTGATTTTCTCAGTAAATGAGGAAGCAGATATGCTGGTGAACTCTGAGTTATATATTGGAGTTGGTCTTGGTTCCAATGTGGATACAATGGCAGATGTACTGGATTCCTCAGTAGATGAGGATACAGACATGCTGGGTTCTGATGTAAATGTAGATAATGTAGTCAGTGGTATTGTAGAGGTAAAGTCAAAGGTTGTTTGATATTCAGAGGTTGATAGCTCAGATCTGCTTGTTGCTTCTGATGATGAAATCATGTTTGTACTCAATGTTTCTATTATTGTTGCCTTTGGTGATGTTAGAGGTGATGAAGCAGTTGGTTCATTTGTGGTAGTCTCAGATGGGATAGAATGTAATTCAGTATACTCTTCAGTGGTTGGTGAAGCAGGGGTACTTTCACTTTCATAAGTTTTATCAGTCAGCATAGCTGTTTGTAATATTGATGATGACTCATAAGTAGTGATTTTCTCAGTAAATGAGGAAGCAGATATGCTGGTGAACTCTGAGGTATATATTGGAGTTGGTCTTGGTTCCAATGTGGATACAATGGCAGATGTACTGGATTCCTCAGTAGATGAGGAAACAGACATGCTGGGTTCTGATGTAAATGTAGATAATGTAGTCAGTGGTATTGTAGAGGTAAAGTCAAAGGTTGTTTGATATTCAGAGGTTGATAGCTCAGATCTGCTTGTTGCTTCTGATGATGAAATCATGTTTGTACTTAATGTTTCCATTATTGTTGCCTTTGATGATGTCAGAGGTGATGAAGCAGTTAGTTCATTTGCAGTAGCCTCAGATGGGATAGAATGTAATTCAGTAAACTGCTCATTGGTTGGGGAAGCAGGGGCACTTTCACTTTCTGAAATTTTATCAGTCAGCATAGTTGTTTGCAATTTTGATGATGACTCATAAGTGGTGATTTTCTCAGTAAATGAGAAAGTAGATATACTGGTGAACTCTGAGACATTTGTTGGAACTGTTGTAGATTCTGATGTGATAAAAACATCAGATGAACTGGAGGCCTCAGTAGACTGGGATAGAGAAAAAATAGGTTCTGATGAGATTAGGGATGATGTAGTCGGTGGTTCTGTAGATATACTGTCAACGGTTGTTTTATATTCAGAGGCTGATTTAGAAGATAGTAGTGTTGTTTCTGAAGCTGAAATCATGTTTGTTCTTAGTTTTTCCCTTGTTGTTACCGCAGCTGGTGTTGTGTGTGATTCCACAATTCTGTTGCTTGTTATTTCATTTGTAAGAGCTGAACTGGAAGTTGATGGGTTCACATGAGATGAGATACCAGTAGACTCAGAAGAGAGTGGAACTAATGTTACTTCTGAAATATTATCCTTTGTAGATGTCTGTGCCATAGTTGTCTGTAAGACATCTGAAACAACAATACATAATGTAAGACTTCTATACCTATTTTTACCAGTGAATTGTATCAATGTACTTAGTTGTTAATAAGTCACCAAAAATGTTTAGCTGCAACCCCCCCAAGATAGCAGCAATCTCTATAGTAGTCCCATCTACTACAGTAATTGTTTTCACAGCATTTGTTCAGGTATGAGATATGCATACTTACATTGGTCCAAACTAGACCAATGTACAGTAAGTATGTAGTTAAGACCTTTCCTGGAGTTCTTACCTGCAGTTTTAAAAAACCTCAACTGTCTTTTGATTCATTATATGTTAGCTTTAAAAGAGGGATGTGAACATCCGTTTCCAATCCCCTGCTAGTCTTTGCTTACAGTGAACCAAAAGTGAATAAATCTTTGTTGTGCTTGCGATTAACCACTTGCCCTCCTGAGGATTTACCCCCCTTTCTGACCAGGCCATTTATTGCGTTACGGCGCTTTGTTTTGCTTTGCGGCGCTGCGTTATTTTAACTGACAATTGCGCGGCCATGCAATTTTTGCTCCCAAATTAAATTTACGTCCTTTTTTTCCCACAAATTGAGCTTTCTTTTGGTGGTATTTGATTGACTGTGCATTTTTTATTTTTTGCGCTATAAGCAAAAAAAGACTGAAATAAATTTAGGCCAAAATGTATTCTGCTACATGTCTTTCCTAACAAAAAATCCAAATATGTGTAAATTAATTGGTTTACATGAAAGTTATAGTGTTTACAAATGGCAGTATGAATACTGGGATTTTTTTTTCTACTAGTAATGGTGGCGATCAGCGACTTTTAGCAGGACTGCGGGGCTGCAGAGGACATTCTGACACTGGGGGGAACTAACTTGGTGTCACTGACATCCCCAGTGACACCAATACAGTGATCAGTGCTAAAAAAAAGCACTGACACTGTACTAATGGCACTGGGCAGAAAGGGGTTAATATGAGGGGCGATTAAAGGGTTAACTATGTGCTGGGAGTGTCTTACCAGGTGGTGGGTGTGCTTTACTGTAGGCACACTGACGGTATGGCTTTGCTGTGCACAGCCATCCTAAGCAGTGTGCTTGAGCCGACCGGGAGGAAGACTGTAAACAAAATAGTCTTCCTCCCCATCGGTGATTATCAGTAATTACTGGTCGGGACCCAGTGATTGACATTTGGCGGCGCGGGTAGCGCCCCCTACCTGGAAAGGCAAAATCACATATATACAGTATACATGATTTTGTGCACAGGTGCCCCCCTGTAGCAGTATATCTGCTATAGGGCAATCCTTAAGCGGTTAACTATGTTTATCTTCGAACCAGCTGCTTTGTGCTTCGGCGAGGATTATGGATCCCATGCCCAAGTAGTATAGTGGGCCTGAACTACTCTCTAAAATGAGATTATGCCTCAATTCTAGCCCTAAGCTTGGATTCAGGCTTAGTAATGTTAGTATATATCAGTGCTTGTCAACTTATGAGGTAAAGGGGGCCCAAACTGTTGCCCTTATAATCATTAAACGGCCTCATGTAATGTTCATTATATGCAATACTATATAGGACTATCACAGACTGCAGACCAAGGGTGGACTGATCATTTGGAAACTCGGGCACTGCCCAAGGGCCTGGGGTCAGTACGGGGCCCCATGAGATGCCCCTGGTACCTTTTTCATAGGCTTTTTTGAGTTTAGGCAAGGACACAGGGGCCCCATGATCCCCTATTGCCCGGCGGCCTCATGAGTTGTCAGTCCACCCCTGCTGCAGACATACTAGAGAAAATGATAATCAGAGACTAGGGACATGCTACAGGTTTGAATGGAGACTGAAGATATGCTGTAGAAGACAGTGAGTGATGGGGACATCTTACATGAAGTTCGTAAGGATTATTTTGCACACATGCAGCAGTTTTTCAAACTATAGTTTTTGCAAATAGGAGATACTAATGTATGCTTTTTTTGCATGGAAATAATGTTTGTATTAAATCTTCTTTAAGACAATAATTCAATTTACACATTATTATTACAGAACAATTGTTTTTTTAACCAATATTAGATGAGTGGTCTTTCACTACATCAAAAATGATATTTGACTGCACAGTAGGAGCAAAAGTAAATCTTGCTTGTTTGTGTAACATGTAGTAAGATATTCTGTAGTCTTTAGCATAATGCTGAATCCTTTTTGAGATGTTTGCCATCTACTTACTTCAATAAACTGATTTAAATGATTAAAAACCAAAAAGATTAATAAACTCACTTAAGTCATTGGATATTAAACATAGATAGCAGTCCAGGCTGACATTTTTTTGTCTGTCCAAAAAATACATTTAGTGAATCATTTATTGGAGGTTAAAGGAAAATTTTCTGTCAATAGCAACTAATCAGCTTTAAACTGTAAAGTGCTGGTGTGAAAATATAGCATGCAATCCGACTGGTTGCTCTCAGCAGTAGAAGGTTCTCAATTTAAACATTGATAAGTGAATCAGTACATTTACCTGTAACTGCTGCCAGAGAAGGAATGAAAGCCACTAAGCAATCCCACAAACATTCCCACCTAAAAGTAAATTCATAATCCAGTCTGGGAGGGAAGGAGACCTCATCTTTCTTTGCTGTAGGTTCCCTTACAGGTCTCCTGCCCCCTCACTCTGTGACGGCACAGTAAATGGAGAAAAGGCACACGCAAGAGCTCATCTCTGTGTCCTCTTGCCCTGTCAGCATGCTTCTTGCACTGCAGCATGCATAATTAGCTGGTTGTGCTGCTAACCCCTTGAGCAGGGCCGCTGATAAGGGGGTACCACTGGACCTCCTGTTGGGGGCCCGGGCCCCATCAATAAAAAAGGGGGCCTAGCCAGTACATGTTCCATACAGCGGTGGACTGACCATTCTTTCAGGGGGCCCCATGAGAGGCTCTATCATTCTGCCCGTTGCGGAGCACTATTCATACTCCATCAAATGTTCCTGCAAACAGCCTCTGTTCACTGCCCCGCCCCTCTGCTCACTGGAATCCTTAACTGCCCCTCTGCTCACCGGGATCACTGCCCCGCTCCTCCGCTCATCGGCCACCGGGATCACTGCCCTGCTGCTCTGCTCATCGGCCACCAGGATCACTACCCCACCCCTCTGCTCACCGGGATCACTGCCCCGCTCCTCTGCTCACCGGCCACCGGATCACTACCCCACCCCAGTGCTCACTGAGATCACTGCCCCTCCCTTCCTCTCACCGGCCACCGAGATCACTGCCCCAGCTCTGCAGCCCTGATCTCCCATTCATTCTACTGGGTCCCCAGCTGGGAAGATCCCAAAATGATCCTGTGTGTGGATGGAGGATGATCTTCCCCCACTCCTGTGAAAGGGGCTGTAGAGGCGGCAGATTTAAATATACAGAACACAGCAGCAGCTCTAGATCCTGACTGCCTGAGCCTACAAGACAGCAGACAAGACAGCCTGGGGCCAGATTTGTGAGTAGCAGACATACTGATCCAACTCTCTCTCTCTCACCCTCCCTCACTGCCTGTCTCACCTCACCCCCCTCTCTCTCTCACTCTCCTCTTTAACCCCCTCTCTCTCTAACCCTCTCTCTCACTCCGCTCTCACCCTCCCTCTCTCACCCCCTCTTTTTCTAACTCTCCCTCTCTCTCACACCCTCTCACCCCCACCCCCTCTTTCACCCCTCTCTCTCTCTCACCCCCTCTTTCACCCTCCCTCTCTCTCACCCCCTCTCTCTCTCTCATCCTCCCTCTCACCCTCCCTCTTTCACCCCACTTTCAAACCCCCCTCTCTCTCTCACTAGCTGTGTATGTAGGTAGGAATTTTTAAATGTATTCTTTGGGCAATGATTGTCAGAGAGGGGTGGTGGAAGCTAAGCAGTAGGTAAGTTGGAGGAGCCTGGCAAGAAGCATTCATGACAGATTGCAGAGGGGATAGTCTGTGTAGACATAGGTCAGTGAGGAGGGTGTTGCAATAGTCAAAAGATAACAAGAAAGTTAATTAGTAGCTTGATGTTGTCATTGGTTAAGAATACTTGTAAATGTTAGTAAGGTGAGGCTAAGATGGCAAGGTTTAGATGGTGATTGGATATGGGGCTTAAAGGATAGATCAGAGATAAGGATTACACCTAGCTCTACACCCTCACAGACCAATGTAAGTATGCATAGCTCATACCTGAGGGACTACTCTGGAAGTTGGCAATCAGTAACATCCCATAATCTTCTGAGTAGTTTCTGTGCTGAGTAGTTTCCCCACTGCACACTGACCACATGGGGTCACTCACTCAAAACTGCAGCCATTCACAGAATGCCCTGTATTGTTTTCATTGAATATAAAGTATTCTCTGATTGGATGAGGTGGAAATAGTCACCAACCTTGTATTCAGTGAAATAATACAAGGCATTCTGTGAATGGCAGCAGTGCCAAGAGTGTGACCTCCTGTTGTCAGTGTGCAACATGGAAGATTGCATCGATCAATATAGGAATGCTGACTACTGCAGTGATTATCAGCTTTCACACCAGACCAATGTGAGAGCTGGACCGATGTAAGCATGCAATTAAGATCAGGTTTATGTTTATTTGGGTTTACATAATTTTAGATATTGGAATACATTAATTTTGAAAGGTAACATTGATCAATTTAAATGTAATTGTGTTTTTATACTTCCAAATACTGTCACTAATACTTCCCATGCAGAGCTAGAAGTGGGCTTACCCTTACCTGTACAGTTGGGGCCAGAATATCCTGGGAGGCACTCACAGTAATAAGAACCATTTGTGTTTATACAAAGAGAATTGCTTGTACAATTGTTGAGAGAAGGTGTAGCACATTCATTGATATCTGGAACAGAAATAAATGCACAAAAACAGTAATTGAACCACTTGACCTCCAGAACGTTTACCCCCATTCCTGGCCAGGCCATTTATTGCTATACAGCGCTGCGTTATTTTAACTGACAATTGCGCGGTCATGCAATGCTGTACATAAACAAAATTTATGTCATTTTTTCCCCACAAATAGTTTTCTTTTGGTGGTATTTGATCACCTCTAGGTTTTTTTTTCCCACTATAAACAAAAAAAGACTGAACATTTTGAAAAAAATAAAATTTTTTTTTAACTTTCTGCTATAAAACATATTCAATAAAAAATTTTTAAAAAAGCTAATTTCTTCATAAATTTAGGCTAATATGTATTCTGCTACATATCTGACTAAGCGTACATTGATTGGTTTGCGCAAAGGTTATATCATCTACAAACAATGGTATATACAGTTGTGCTCAAAAGTTTGCATACACTGGCAGAAAGTGTGAAATTTTGGCATTGATATTAAAAATATGAGTGACTATGCCAAAAAAATGCTCTTTTATTGAAGGATAATGATCATATGAAGCCATTTATTATCAAATAGTTGTTTGGCTCCTTTCTGAATCATAATGATAACATAAATCACCCATGGTCAAAAGTTTACATACCCTGGAATGTTTGCCCTTGGTACAGACACACAAGGTGACACACACGGGTTAAAATGCCAATTAGAGGTTAATGTCCCACATCTATGGCTTTTTAAATTGCAATTAGTGTCAGTGTATAAACAGTCAATGAGTTTGTTAGCTCTTACGTGGAAGCACTGATTAGGCTAGATACTGAGCCATGGGGATCAGAAAAGAACTGTTAAAAGTCCTGTGTAACAAGATAATGGAACTTTATAAAGATGGAAAATAACATAAAACGATGTCCAAAGCCTTGAATATGCCAATGCCACAAAAAATCCCTGTTACAATATGCCTGACAACACCTTGACATGCCTAACAACTATTTGATAAGAAATGGATTCATATGATCATCATCCTTCAATAAAAGAGCATTTTTTGGCATGATCAGTCATATTTTTAATATCAATGCCAATATTTCACAATTTCTGCCAGGGTATGTAAACTTTTGAGCACAGCTGTATACTGGAATTTTTATTTTATTTTTTTTATACTAGTAATGGCAGCAAACAGCCACTTAAAGCAGGACTTGGATATTGCGTCAGACAATCTGACACTAACTGACACTTTGTGGAAACTAGTGGCACTAATACAGGGATCAGTGCTAAAAATTTACACTGTCACTGTACTAATGACACTGTCTGGGAAGGGGTTAAACATCTAGGGTAATCAAGGGGTTAACGGTGCGCCAAGCTATGTGTAATGTGTACTGTGTGTTTTGTTTTCACTAGATAATGTGCTGGATTCTATTTCCTGCTCTACAAGGAAAGAAAATTCAGCATATTGCTGCTGACAGGACACAGCTCTGCCTTGTTTACATAGGCAGAGCTGTGTTCTGTCAGTCTCCTAGATGATCGGCGGATGGTGGCGCTCATCCATTGGCCGGCACCCGCTAATCGGCTTCTGCTGTAACAAATCACAGCGGAAACGGCGTGTACTCACCACAAAGAAGTGCAAAATCACGTACATATACGTGATTTTGTATAGAGTGGCCGCCTTGTAGCAGTACATCTGCTATGGGGTGGTTGGCAAGTAGTTTTAAGGAAGAACAATAACCCAAGACAATGAAAAGACAATGCAATGTTGTTTATTTTGCTCAAATTATTTAAATGATGTGTTTATATTTTTCTTATCCCCTATATAAAATTAGTAAGCTGTGGAAAATTGTTTGTGAATCCACTATTTAAGGCCTATGTGTACCCAGCTTAATATATGCTATTTGAGACTGCTATTGCTATCCCTTCCCTGCCCTGGAATGTGGGCAGGCCCTTGATGTCATCATACAGGATCAAAGGTGGCTCTTGGCCCTGCAATATTTAGTTTTCAAAGTTTATGTTCACTTAGTTTACTGAATATTATGGAGCTGTGGCTGCACAAGCCCAGATAACTGAAGTAAGCACAGCATCATCTTATTTGTTTTAACATTTACTGCTCCTTTGGTAAATCATCCCCAGTGGTTTTTTGAAAGAATGTACAATAATATCTCAGCAATAGAGCTGATTAACAAACTAAAGAGAAAAAAACATGGGCAAAAATGGAGTTATTACCTACAGCAGAAAAAAATCAGGTTTTATCTTGTAAGTAACAAAACATCTGAATGGTTGGTATGAACATTGGTCCATTTTTGCTGCAGAAAATCACCATTAAATTGTGCTCATCTGGACAATAATATATTAATAATGCAATATCTGGTGAAACATAGGTTCTTACCATCACATCGATAAGGATTTTGTTGGTTAATTGTGTAACCTGCATTACATGAGCAGTTAAAACCATCTACTGTGTTGATGCAAATTTGCTCACAAGCGGAGAGTCCTGCAGAACACTCGTCAATATCTGTCAAGAAAGAAAGGTCATTATTTTATATGTTTGAGTATTTAATTGATGTTTTTTTAAGTATAGTTAGTATACGTCTGTGCACAATAAGAAAGTGAAACCCTTTAACGATATTGCTGGGTTTGAAAATAGTGGTGTGTAGAATGGCATATAAAACCGTCTGAATAACAAAGTTATTTTTGCATGAAGGTAGCAAACTACTGTTGTTAGGACAAGATCAAGACAAATAGATATGGCTGTTGTTTTCTGTTTTTTGTTTATTGTAGCATAGATTTACCCCTTTGTTATAGCTCACTCCGCTAACACAGCATATACTGAGAATACGAATGTGGATGAGCCCTCTAGTGTGAATTATGAATACCTTCTAGTAAGTGGACCAGCAAACATTGAAATGAATGTACAAAGATTAAAGTCATTCTTAACACTAACAAGTGCAGAATGAATGATAATATCATATCCCACTGAAATCTAGCTAAAGCTTTCTACCATTCACCAGAAAATATTATAAATTAGTGGATTTGGAAAAAGTATTACAGTATTTAAAGGATCACATTTTCACTTCTTGTATATGTCCTTTTATGGGACCACAGGCAGCATTTCAATAGTTATCTGAATAAATCACACTTCAATATATTTTGGATAATAAATTGGCCACTGCCTTTTATTATTGGTTTTAACATCATCTTAAATAAATAAATAAACTTTATTTCAATCAATCAACTTCATCACAATTCAGTCACTAAGACTCAAGTTGCCACTATATCAGCTTTAAAACATTTCAATAACTGTCCCCCTTTTTTCAAGCACAGGTGACCATACCACATAACAAGGCAGCGACAACGGGGGGGGGCTCCACCGTTGGTCTTTTCCTCCAGCGACCAGCAACAGACCTGCTAACGTGACCCTTTAAATAGGGACCGCAGGATCTTCTGGGGGTCAACTGACTTTACTGACTAATCCCCAACATTTCCAGAAGGTTCTGGAGCACATGACCTCTTCTGACCTATCAATGGATTCCCTATTCCTTTCTGTGCAGGGGAGCTCTGAAACTTCTACTGCCATGTTCCCATGCAGAAAAGAGTGGCTTTAAAACAGGCTAACCCCCTTTTCCTTAATATTCTTGCTGTCAGGAATAAAGAAAACTGGACAATAGAGAAATATCACAGCTGGCACTACTGACCTCTCTCTGAAATGTTAGTTGCCTGACTGTTATATTACCACTCTAGCTTTAAAACTTTCTAAATCAATGATCCAGTACAAGTAAGACGTTCTTATCTGCCTACTTCTTTTGGTAAGTGACTCAAAGTATTAAAACAAAAAACAGTTGGGCAAGTAGCTCTTATTTTTTTAGAAAGTATTCAGCAGTTGCTGCCTCTATTTTTTTCCCATGGCAGTTCTTTAGGGTGCTTAATGGAATTAGGCCCTCCAGGGCATTGCCTTGTTGACACCACATGATCACAGTAAGAAAAATCACTTGATTAAAAACGTTTTATTCCATTCTTCACTCTCACATATTGTTAGAATACGCCTCACAATAAAATTACAACCTGAAGCCTGGGGAAACCATCAACAGGGATACGAACAGCATTTAAATGTAAACAGGTCATAGTCTTGTTCCACCACACTAATGAATGGTGTTCTTGTTGCTATTGTGTCCCTATTAGATAGATTTCCCCTCACTTCCTGTCCTGGTGACAACTGGGATACAGACAGCAAAAAGCAAGAATTCTAACCATTAGTTGCTAAATCAAAAGCTAAAAAACAGGTTTATTATTATCATTATTACTATTATGCAGGGCTTATATAGAGCCAACAGTTTGCTCAGCACTTTACTGATTAAAGACACATTTTAAAAAAGAAAAATGGCCAAAACTTTTTGGTTCTACTTCTCTTGTGGGTTCCAGGAGTACATTTACTTTTGTTCCCCTGTGAACCAGAGTCAGTTGGTAGCAGATATGGCTCGCTATTAGCTGATGGGGCAGAGTCATGCCAGGCTCAGGAAGAATCTCAACAATATTGTTGGGATCCACCAAGCTGGTTAATTGGCAGTTGGCTCTACCTTTCAGAGAATGGCCGGGAGCCGAAGCCAGCCATGCCCACCCCCTCACCAGCCTGGAACTCCAGCAAGCGCTGGAGAAGCAGAATGGAGAGCGGTGACTAACAATCACTGCTCTCCACTTGGGCAGGCTGAAAACTAAGCAATCAGCGGTCATATGATCGCTCAGGTATCAGTAATAGAATTAGCATGGTACAGGAGTATGTGTTTTTTTTTCATGCATCACAGCATGTAAAGTACTGTAAGTCAGCTGCCACATTCATAAACTATAACAATACTGTGTATACTGGATCTGATTACTGTGATATGTATTCAAACTAACTTACATAATATTGCATTATATAGGAGTAACTATTAAACAAAATAGTATTTTTGAAAGGTAACATCAATTAGTTTAAGTTTTATTTGGTTTATCTTCCAAATATTTTCATTATTACTCCCCATGCAGAGCTAGAAGAGGGATTTTCCTTACCCGTACAGTTGGGGCCAGAATATCCTGGGATGCACTCACAGTAAAAAGAACCATTTGTGTTTATACAAAGAGAATTGCTTGTACAATTGTTGAGAGAAGGTGTAGCACATTCATTGATATCTGGAATAGAAATAAATGCAGAGAAAGAGTAGGAAAACAATAACGCAAAACAAACAAACAAAACAAAACATTGCAATGTTTTTATTTTTCTCAAATTTGTTAAATTATGTGTGTACAAATTTGTTATATCCCTATGTCAAATTAATTTAAGCTGTGGACATACTGTATGTTTGTAAATCCAATATTTTAGTAAATCACTCACTAAATATCAAAGCCAAACTCATACTTGTCAAGTCATTAAAAAATTGTAAAGAAACACATGGCGTTTTCTGCATGTGTGCATAACCCCAATGTGTGTATGAATCGATAATTTATCAGAATAATATAGTTAACATACCTGTGCAGTAGATATATGGATCTCCATTATAGCCATCGGGACATTGACAGTTATAGCTTCCTGGTGTGTTGGTGCAATCAGCATTTTCTGCACAACTTGTTATGTTCATGCATTCATCAATGTCTGGAACAAGAGCAGATACGGGTTTAATGATGATACCTTAATAAGCTGCCACAACTGATAAGTTATTATTTAAAATGAAGATATAAGCATTTGAAGATGAAACTACTCTAAAGCTTAGTAAACACAATCAGAAAATTGTACAAAAAATATAGCTTCCGAAGCGATTATACAAAAATCTGATCGTTAGTACACAGCTTTCATCTGAAATTATTTGAAGGGACAAGCACGAAACGTTTTCTCGTACGATACCAGATTGTACCATTTTCATTTAATCAGTACAGTTTTCATTTGAAAATACAATACAATACATTACAATACATGACATAATTTCTGAATTATTATACTCTCCTATGAGAATTTTCATAACTTTAGTAACCTTTTTCTAATTGACATGAGACTAGCATGCAAAAAATTCTCATCGTGTGTACGGGGCTTAAATATTTTAAGTAGTAGTTAAATATCAGCAACTGGATTTAACACTAAGGCTAGGTTCACATCTACGTGGGGTGCTGGAATGCGTGTGGAATGCATTCCTGCACCCACATGCAGCTGCACACACTGTGCTGCAAAAAATTGTGTGGGGGTGTTAATGACACCTAATGGAACCTCCATGCACTGAAAAACGTGGTGCGGTTTCCCACATACAGAAACACAAGGTGCAAAAGCACCATGCGATTTTCCTGTGGTCAAATTTTTAAAAAGGTGCAGGGACCTTTTTTCTGCAGGAAACTCAGGCATAGCAGCCCATCCAAATAAATGGGCTGTTGTGTCAGCACAAATATGGTTTGCATCGCCACATATATGTGAACCTAGCTTAAGAATCCTGAGCTGGACAGGATTTATAGCCTTTAGGCTCTGTTCACACTAACAAGCACTGCAAAACACAATGCTTTACTGTGTGGGCAGCTGTCAGTGTAAGATCAGTCAGGCAGTGGTGTGATGCATCTCAGCACATCACACTGCTCTTTTACCACTTCAGTACTGGACACTTTCACCCCCTTCCTGCCCAGGCCAATTTTCAGCTTTCAGTGCTGTTGCACTTTAAATGACAATTGCGCTGTCATTAATCGGTACTGATGGGTAGTGACAGGAAGCACTGATACGCAGCACTGGTTGGCACTGACAAGCAGCACTGATGGGAACTGACAGGCAGAACTGATGGGCACTTATAGGCAGCATTGATTGTGATGCACTGATAATCAGGGCACTGATGATCAGTGGCCTGATTATTAGTGTAAACATCCCCTGTCACAATCTCCTCACGCTGTGACACCTTACCACAATCTGTGATTACAGCAATCACAGAGTGCGCTGGATGTGTGCCCCAGGGGGCGTGTGGGAGGCACAGTTCTGGGGGGACATAGACGCACTCCTAGAACTGGATGACCGCACTGCAGCCGTCATTTGGCTATAGAGTGGTCAAGAACTGTTACAATTTATTTGAAGTTTCAAAAGTGACCCTTCAATCATGTAGTTACTTGTGGTGCCTCTCAGTGCCCTGCAGTAAAATGCTGTATATCTGCTCGCCATACTGCACAACTGTACTGCACAGCTCACCAGCATTGTGGTGTGAATTGGGCAAATAGAAAGCAACTGTTTTATGTGTGCCCTAGTGGTGATGGGCATTTGTCTAGTGCCAGTCACGGCTAGGGCAGCCATTGCAGCCCTTGACATCATCAGATAAAACATACAGAACCAATGGTGACTGTTGGTGCTACATTATGCATTATGATGTTAGCAAGGGGGCAAGCAAATAACCAGAAAAGAGAAGAGGCTAGAGAGGACCTGCTTTCTGGCATAGAGGAAGCCTGGGAGACTGTGGTGTAAGGAGAGTAATACATGCTATTCAAGACCCTCTAGAAAAATTAGCAAAATACTGTATAAGGAAGGGACGGGGACCGTACAGTATTTATTTTTGTGCCTGGCTCACAGTTCCACTTTAAGAATTGTGACTTCGCTGTATTTTCTGAATCTGCATACTATGTCTAGGAAAATAATTTCCAGAAATAATTTAAGTCAGAATCAGCAGGCAATTAGCATTTTCAAGGGGAGGACATCTATGGCAGGTAACATATTTCTCTCATGTTCTCCTAGGCACTGATTTACATATGTTATGTGGTAACATGGCATGGCCTGTGGTACATTCACTTTATGGGCCTGGTTTGAAATTTTTCTAGACCAAAATTGGCATTACCTGATTTATTTCCATAGCCAGGGACATAATAAATGTATTAAAACTGCTTGATGCCACTTACTTATGAGAAGAGTACTGCCAAGACAGTAATATTCAGAACACTCACCGTCACAACGGTATGTATCAGTTGGATTAATGCTGTAACCTGTATTACAGGAGCAGTTGTACCCATCTAATGTATCAATACAAATTTGCTCACAGTTGGATATATTAGCAAAGCATTCATCAACACCTGTAAGAGACAGGAATTAGGTAAATTTATATTGTAATGCATGATTACATTTTAACTCTACATATTAATGGTAAACTGCTATCTTATTCTCACCATAGCATTTTATCCCATTGCCATACAGTCCAGCAGGACAAGGTGAGCATGTGTAGTTGTTACTAGGAGCGGGATTGTCTATACAGGACGATGTATTAAAACAGCTGTTGTCTAGACAAGCATTTAAATCTTCAGTACAGAATTCTCCTGTCCATCCAGAAGAACAATTGCAGCCCGCTGTCTGAATATAAAACATTCATTACAATGTGAAATTATTGAGTATTATGTTAGTAATACAGGCGATATAACAAGTGTTACATATTGGCAGTAATTTTTAGTGTTTGTAAATAAAAATCTGTCAATTGAATATACAAATAAACTGTATTCAAGTAGTTCTAGTCAGTTTTAGGAAAACAGACAATACCATGAACTTGGAGTTGTTCATCTGACCCCTCAGCACGGCATTCTCAAAGTCGCAGGTGGCATTGTTGCTGCAGTTGCACAGTATAAATGTGAGGCCTTGCTCTGCGGTAGCTTGGGAGTTGTTGGCTATTACAGTTGCAAACACGAGTGTGGAAGATGAAGGCAACCAGCTGAGAGTACCATTTACTGTAAACAATAACAAGGGCGTGAAACAGTATTGTTTTATTTGAAACCAGAAATGCCATCCCATTGGGCTAAAATTTGAAGGTGCACGTATGTTCTCAGTCTTTATTGATTGTCTTATATCAGGGGCCTTCAAACTTTTAAAACAAAGGGCCAGTTTACTGTCCTTCAGACTTTTGGGGCCAGATTTTTGCCAGTGGGGGTAGAAAATGCATACCAAACAATATGGTAGTGTGACAAGGGCACTCCTACCTGAAAAAAGAAGGTTACTAAATGATCCACGCGGAGTAATATGAATTCAAAAAATCCAGGCAATACTTTATTTGATCACATAGATCATAAGGAGGTTAAACATGAGCACGGTGAACATGTCAAACAAAATAAAATCATGTTAAAAAGCACTTGGTGTCTTCATTATAGGGTCATCTTAGCAAGTAGAGCACCATATAAGGCAATATAGAGTAATGGTGAGGTAGTTTCGCCTAGATTTCCATGGATTTCCAGCTTATATTGGAATAAGCCATGTATTCAGCAGATATGTTCCCAATATATGTCAGGAGCCTCCTGGTATATGGAAGCTGGAATACAAAAATACACAATGTGTTTAAGAAAATGTAGGAGCTGAATCGCATCCAAGCCTCACCAAGCCTCCCTCTACAGTAATTCGTGGACACTTCTATTACCTTCTCAGTTATGAGACTGTCATACCGACTTCTCAAATGTAGGGACTTCCTGGGTAGCCACCCCAAATGAAACAAAGTCCACAGTACCAGATGATTCTGAGGATATATATAAAAAGATAAGTGTATATATCACAGGCATCAAGTAACCCCTGAAAATAAGAACCACAATATGAGTATATTACCATCAATAAAGATCAAGAAGACTCCCGTCGACTTGAAATAGGATCAGGTCCTTGATGCTTGTTTAGAGGTGTATAAGGGGGTGGGAAGCCAGGTAGTCACAATACGTAAATTCCAGACACATATAGTGTATATATAGCAGGCCGTGTGTACCTGAGTCTATATATCCA
Organism: Staurois parvus; assembly: GCF_062004578.1. Classification (NCBI taxonomy): domain Eukaryota; kingdom Metazoa; phylum Chordata; class Amphibia; order Anura; family Ranidae; genus Staurois; species Staurois parvus. Next base: position 4,783,166 of record NW_028318031.1, on the reverse strand, counting down.
ATGAAGGGTTTCCAAAAATTACTCAATCTGAGAGAATTGAAGCGGTTTCATTAGGATATGGCGGTGTCACAGCTCCTTGCTAGGAAGGCACAAGGCCCTCTGAAAAACTACCATAAGGCTACTATTACAGCGGCTCGCAAACGGCAATCCCCCAGGGGAATATACCTTCCACCGGTGGCAAGTTATTTAAGCTTACAGCTGTTTAGATTTATAGAGCATTTATGGAGTTAAGAAGGCATGTTATACGGGCCTAATTTACCCTGCATACTCGGGGAATTTTTTGGAAATCCTCTTTGGAGGATAATATATATATATATATATACACGCTATCCTATTTTTTGGCACTGTATGCTGTGACATAGCCATATCCTAAGAAAACCACTTCAATTCTCTCAGATTGAGTAATTTTTGGAAACCCTTCATTGGATATATAGACTCAGGTACACACGGCCTGCTATATATACACTATATGTGTCTGGAATTTATGTATTGTGACTACCTGGCTTCCCACCCCCTTATACACCTCTAAACAAGCATCAAGGACCTGATCCTATTTCAAGTCGACGGGAGTCTTCTTGATTTTTATTGATGGTAATATACTCATATTGTGGTTCTTATTTTCAGGGGTTACTTGATGCCTGTGATATATACACTTATCTTTTTATATATATCCTCAGAATCATCTGGTACTGTGGACTTTGTTTCATTTGGGGTGGCTACCCAGGAAGTCCCTACATTTGAGAAGTCGGTATGACAGTCTCATAACTGAGAAGGTAATAGAAGTGTCCACGAATTACTGTAGAGGGAGGCTTGGTGAGGCTTGGATGCGATTCAGCTCCTACATTTTCTTATACACATTGTGTATTTTTGTATTCCAGCTTCCATATACCAGGAGGCTCCTGACATATATTGGGAACATATCTGCTGAATACATGGCTTATTCCAATATAAGCTGGAAATCCATGGAAATCTAGGCGAAACTACCTCACCATTACTCTATATTGCCTTATATGGTGCTCTACTTGCTAAGATGACCCTATAATGAAGACGCCAAGTGCTTTTTAACATGATTTTATTTTGTTTGACCGTGCTCATGTTTAACCTCCTTATGATCTATGTGATCAAATAAAGTATTGCCTGGATTTTATGAATTCATATTACTCCGCGTGGATCATTTAGTAACCTTCTTTTTTCAGGTAGGAGTGCCCTTGTCACACTACCATATTGTTTGGTATGCATTTTCTTGGGTTTATGGATCCACACTTGTATAAGTGAGTCGGAGATATGACAATGACACCAGCTATTTGTGTCATTTTAGGTGGCTTGTTTCTGTTCTATTTTTGGGGGTAGAAAATGCCCTGGGCCCACCATCGGTGAAAGTAACCATGGCCTCAGGGTTGGTGGTCAGTAGCAGGAGTAATGCTCCATCATTGGTATTAGTGGGAGGAATAAAGCCCCATCATTGGTGTCAGGGCAGGAATTATGCCCCACTGTTGGTGTCAATGGGAGAATTAGTGCCCCAAGGGCCAGATAAAGGCTGGCAAAGGGCCACATCCGGCCCTCGGGCCACAGTTTGGAGACCACTGTCTTATATCATGCTCAATAAATGTACTACATATTGACACAACTTGTTAAGTCAGTGTTGTTAAGTCAGTGGCAGAATTTCAAAGCTTAATGCCTACAAGTAGCTAAATCCACAGGACTGTGCAGTAGCCAAACCAATACAAAAGACTTTAAATTATAGATTAACTCCTCTTTTGTGGAAAAATATAGCAAATAAAAAAAAGCATATAAAATTGCTACACAAGTCTTGATGTAATTTAAAATTACCTTTCATTTTCAATCTGCAGTCACTGTAATGTTTTATATAATTCAATGCAATATGGCAACTTGCAGGCATTCTGTCTTCAACTTACAAGCCAACCTCAATGCACTGTTTGATTGGGCAACTATGTGGCAAATGAGGTTTAATGTTGATAAATGTAAGGTTATGTACTTGGGGGGCTAAGACTATGCATGCATCATACATACTAGGGGGGTACAACTGGGGGAATCAATGGTGGAGAAGGAGCTGGGGATTCTGGTAGATCACAAGCTTAATAATGGCATGCAATGCCAAGCTGCGGCTTCTAAAGCGAGCAAAATCCTCTCTTGTATTAAAAAAGGTATAGACTCCAGAGAGAGAGATATAATTTTACCCCTGTACAAATCATTAGTAATACCTCATCTGGAATATGCAGTTCAGTTTTGGGCACCAATTCACAAAAAGAACATCGGGGAACTGGAGAAAGTACAGAGAAGGGCAACCAAACTGGAGGAGCTCAGCTATGAGGAAAGATTAGAGGAACTAAATTTATTCTCTCTTGAGAAGAGGAGATTAAGGGGGGATATGATTAACATGTATAAATACATCAGTGGTTCATATAGTGAACTCGGTGTAGAGCTATTCATCACAGAGGACAAGGGGGCACTCTTTACGTCTGGAGGAAGAGAAATTTAATCTCCAAACACGGAAAGGTTTCTTCACAGTGAGAGCTGTGAAAATGTGGAATAGACTCCCTCAAGAGTTGGTTCTGGCCAGCTCAGTGGATTGCTTCAAAAAAGGCCTGGATTGTTTCTTAGATACACAGAATATAACTGGATACTAACATTTATAGGTAAAGTTGATCCAGGGAATATCTGATTACCTCTCGGGGGATCAGGAAGGAATTTGTTTTCCAGCAGGAGCAAATTGGATCATGCTTTGCTTGGTTTTATTTGCCTTCCTCTGGATAAACTGTGGGTATAGGATTATAAATTTTTTTTTCTATGGTTGAACTGGATAGACTTTTGTCTTTTTTCAGCCAGACTAACTATGTAACTATGTAACAGTTGGTGTATGGATTGCCTCACAAAATGTAATTTACTGTTTGGGTGATTGGCTCACTGGTTTTCCTAGAAGTCCACATTAAGAAAAGAGTCAGATTTTAGACCCCCCCCCGCAATGTTTTGCTGAGACACGCCCCAAGGGTTAATCACTTTGAAAGGGATACAGAAACTGCAGATTTCCTCACTAGAACACAGAACGTGAATCAGCTAAAAATAACGAAAGAGACCATCCCATTCAGAATGAGTATGCAATCATTCTGGCTAAACAAAGAGCTATTTATTCACAGGCACAGGAACAAAAACATAATAAAAATAAAACAACAGTAAAAATTCCTGCAATGTACATTGATCACCCAAAGGCATTTTTTTTTTCTTTTCAACAAACGTAGGGTTGCTCTTTAAATCTAGGGCTTGTAACTGAAGACTATAATTGATCCACTCCTTCAAACCCTTCCATGTACTAAAGAATAGAGTCTCCAGCTTACTCAAAGAATCAGAGGAGGTGATAGTTAAAGTTAGAACTATGGCCTCCTGTTAAAAAAAAAAAAATTTGCTCTAGCACACAAGTGCATTAATGCCTCCTAGTCTCTCTGAAAAGCCACTCTCTCATGTAGGCTGTAGTTACGTGCACTACAGTGGGATGATAAAATGTTGCAGGGGCCATGGCTACTAGACATGGGTGTTACGTTTCCATTTGTTTTTCTGATGAAAATGTCATTTTTGGAGATTTAGATGTACAGTGTACGAATCTCTGAATGGACATAGTAACATATGTAAACAAATCCAAAAAAAGTCATAATGAAATACCAGATGCATTTGTTTCATTTGGATGATGTCACAGGAGGCAATAGTAGTTGGGGCCCATGGGGAGATTAACAAATTTTTTGATATTGATAATTTGGAATTGGAAAATGAATGGATTTGAATTTCACTACATTCGTTAATTTGGATTAGGCCAGTCGATATTGTCCAGTCAACTCATGCCATTTCTCTTAGTGGGTTGGACTAGCGTCCAAAAATATCAAATCAATCCGATTAGAATCTGTCCGATTTGATAATATATTGAATACATTGCAATCTTCCGGAAAAACTGCTACATTTTTCAAAATCACCTGGACCAATGAATGTATAAAACAAATGCTGAAGATACAAAATGAATTCTGAAAACAAATCTGTTCAACATAACGAATATGACAATATAAAACTCTTCAATGAATTAATGCATCTGAAATGAAACAAAAATTTCCGGCTGGCAAATGTCTATTGGCTACCAGCAATCTTACTGCTGATTCACAATTACAGTCTGCAGCTTAGCAGTCAGCACCTGGCCACTCCTAGTCCTGCCCTATCTTTTTTGGATTGGCAAAACTTTTTCTATGGCTGAAACCCTCCCACTGTGATCTGCAGTATCTGCGAGGGGGAGCATGTGAGACAAAATTTATGAAAGATTTGGGAAGGAAGGAGGATTCGGGGGAAAGAAAGAAAGTTTTGAGAGGCTTGTACATTGCATAGTGACTGGATTTGGTACTAGTTTAGAATGTAATGCATGATTCTTATCTGTACCTGAACTGTAAAACAGAGTGTTGTAAAATGAAACCATGTTCATTAAACAACCAATTATTTGCTGGGGAAATGTATATAGGAGCTTCTCTTTTCTGCCGTTTTTCTTATATCTGACCTGATCTGACCATTATACATTATTTCATTATATTATACCAGTATTTATTGGCAGCATATTTTTCAGAAAATAACAGCTTCTATAAATATAGATTTGCAATCATTTGGAAATCTTCTTGCTACCACTCCCACTTTGACCATTCTAACAGAGGTCATTATGATAATAATCTCTATGGGGTACACATCCAGTATAACATGTCTAGTAATGTCATAAGGCTATTGGATAATTATTCATGAGTATATGTCATACCTGAAATGATGACATCAGTGGATTCTGTTTCCAGACTGAACACAGAGTCTGCAGCAGTGTACTTAATCAGGACTTGTTGACCCAAGGAGCTCATGACAGTTGCAGGGCCAGAGATATTTGGTGGGAAAATGGCTACATAAAAAAGAAAAAAAAGCCGCAAATTTATATAATATATTTTGATTTTTTTAGTATTATGATCAATGCAGACAGTCCTTAGGTTACGAGCAAGATAGGTTCTGTAGGTTTGTTCTAAAAGTGATTCTAAAAACTTTTTTTTGTTAAATAACAAACACGTCTATATTTACCAACTGTCTGCAGTAGTTTTGCACAGAGCAGGCCGGATCCTCCTCTTCTTGGGTTCCCCCTCCTAAAGGGTGCACCCATAGCAAGTGGCTTGCTATGGGGAACCCACTGCTCCATGTGTCCATTCACACATGGAGCTGTGGCTTGGCCCTGCCCCCTCTCTCTACTCATCGGCTGTGATTGTGATTGACAGCAGTGGGAGCCAATGGCTCCCGCTTCTGTCTCAGACAATGAAGAGAGGGTGTCCCAGGATAGCCAATACTCCAGTACAGATTGCTGGATTGAGAGGGGGCTTAGGTGAGTATGGGGGGGGGGGGGTTGGGGGCTCTCCTGCACAGAGAAGGTTTTTTACCTTCATGCATATAATGAATGAAGGTAAAAATCCTTCAGCCTCTAGAACTACTTTAAGTTGAATTTGTATGTAAGTTGGAACAGGTGCATTTTTTAAGTGTAATTCCAATTTAAGCTTTTGATAGCATAAGAAGGGGTTAACTGGTCATGCAGGGATGTGGGGTTGCTGACAGGTCCATGGCAGCATGCAGTGAGCAACAAGATGGCCACGCAGCGCTTTCCAGGACCAGCGTGATGTCAAGTTGCCTCCATTCTTAATTACTAGTTGCATGTAAGTTGGATGTTTTGTAACTCAGGGACTGCCTGAAATAAGTTTCATGTACGTATTGTGTTTTTCAGTAATTCAATCCCTCCCATTGTTGTGTATTTTTTTTTTAAGTTAGAACTATGGCTTCCCATTAAAAATATGTTTTTCAGCACTGATTCATACGCCAGGCAGCACCTGACCACACCTAGTCCTTCCCAGTGCTTTTTGGATTGACAGCACTGCCCCTTTTGTTGAAACCCTCACACTTTGAGCTGCAGTGTCTGGGAGAGGGAGCATGTGAAACAAAAAAACATGATAAATTGAAACTAATGAAATTAATTGACAAGCTTAAATTGGGTTTACGTTCCACTGGATCTAACTGGATATTGGATTTTCTCAGTAATAGGCCCTAGACTATTAAAATTGGAGAACAACACTCCTTGACATTTTTCCTCAATACAGGGGTGTAAAAAAGTTGTGTATTGAGTCTTTTTTTAATTTACTTAGCCTACTTATGACTGTGTTTCATGGTTTGAGGCCAACTCACTGATAACATTTATGGATGACAACACCATGAGTTAAACTTAAAGCATTACTTTTTCTAAACATTGGACAGAGTAGAGATGGATTAGAACATCTATTAGGTTTTCATTGCTGTCTGTGCCCCATTAGGGAGATTCGCCCCTTTCTGTTTGTCCTTTTTACTATTATCGTTGAAAGTGAGAGTAAAAGAAAATCACAAAATGTGGGTTGTCTCTAAAAAAGTAATAGAGGGGAAGTCTTCCAATGGACACACTAGTGTTGGTGACCTGGGGGTCCCGAAGGCGTTCCTTTAATTTGCAGATATTTTCTCTCAATTTCTTCTTTGGTTATGGGACATGAAGTGAAGGTTAATCTCCCCAATGGGACACAGATAGCAAAAACAAATTTGGCATGGAATCAAAACCTCCCTTGCTCTATTCAAAATAAAAAAAAAATGTTTTGCCTATAGTTCTACTTTAAGAGTTGTTAATATATTTTAGAAGAAGGACCTGTAATAATACAGGTCCTTCGCACATGCTGTTTCTGTGTATGAAGATTCTTCTTCAGTTGTCCACGTCACCACATCATACAGGTGGTGACGTGGACAGCTGAAGAAGAATCTTACTATCACATAAGAAGACAGAAGGCTCGGGACCTGAATGTCATGTTAACATGGATTTAGGTGAGAAAAAGGGATGTTGTTTTTTATTTTTATACCAGTGATCAGTCAATGAGGGGCAGAGAGGGGAAGAGAAGGACAAAAATCAGCTTTAAGATATTTTCAATCCTTATATTTATGGTGGAAAGTCAATTTTTGAACATCTTGTTATTCTGCCTGAACAATGCATATTTAAAACATATATAGCCTAGTGCTACTTGGGGGCTGCAGGCTTGTATTGTTCTTAGTCATGATACTTATAATTATTACTACAATCATTTTGTCACTGGATCGGACCAACATATGACTCACAGTGCTGGCATCTCTGTGACCATGTACCTGTTTTTTAAATTCTTCATTTAGACCAAGATAAGCCAGGGTTAGACAACCAGTCTTAGAATTCGCATTGTAAGACAACTGTATACCATAAGAAAACGGTACATATACAAGGCAAAAACAAGTCAATACTAAGTAGGCATATGTTATACCAGAGGAATTCCACAAAGTAGCCCTATGCCTGCTTTTTCATGCCCACCCATAACTATCACTCTCATGCTTTCAGCATCTGATGTGTCTGACAGCTACAGTACCTCCCATCTGCACCTTTTAAAAAGGAAAGTAAAGAAATTGTCTCTCGAGTGTTTGATTTTTACACTTACCCATCTGAGATCTCCGCTCACTATATGCAGAATTACTATTCATAGTGGCAGATCCTACAGCAGAGTTTCCAGTGCTCAGAATATCATAGAGACAGTCTGTATTTCCACGACAAGTGCTGTTTGCTTGTTGGATAGCTGCAGGGTCACTGGATGAAAGCAGCTCATCAAGGAACATTGGTACAAAACTATTGTTATTGTAAGTATACCAGTTTTCTCCAATAGTTGTGCTATATAGGAATATTGAATCATTGGGTGTTGTTTTCCCTAAAGAATTAAATGTGCATATGGATAATTAATGAAACTGAAAAAATACAAACAAATTACAGTTATACTCTTAACACACCTAAATCTGCTTTAGCTGCTTAGTGGTGATTGCAACATTACAGAATGATTATAATTATAATTTGTTCTACACTATATCGCCAGCCAGGTTCTTAGTGATAAAATGTAAAAGAACATTTTATTTATCAAATGATGATGTCCATGGGAGCCAAATCAGTTCTGACCAAACAAACCTGGGGGATCGTTTAAACCTGCCTGTGAAATGGCACACCAGTATGATGTATACAATTTACTTCAGCAAAACTGATATATACAAAGACAAAAAATGCTATTTAAATTACGAGTAAATGACAGCCCTCCCTAGTACCACTGTTTAGCAGTAAAAAAACACAATACACTTTGACAAGTCCTTTTATATAAAAAAAATGTCACACAATGTAAATCCATCATAAATCATGTTGTTCAGAGATAAAGACCTTCATCAATCATGATCAACATGCCCTTTGGAAGAAAAAATATATATATGGTGACCCGCTTGCACTGAATGACAGATCCTAGTCTGGCAGTTGAATTAAAAACAAAGAAGAGATGGCAGCTGATGTCATTGACCAAAAATGGCCATATCCATTGACCAAATAGGGCCGTGGCCTAATTTGGTCACTGATGTCAGCAGCCATCCCTGCTCCTTTGTTTACATTCAGTATCCCTAGCTGACAATTAAATGGCTGTTGAGAATACATCACTGGTTGCTAGGAAGCCAGGGTCCACTGGCACCCTAACAACCACACTGAGGGGAAAGTTGTTACATTTAGCAGCAGCAGTAATGTCACTTGTAATTGTAACACTCTTTACTGCAGGCTTCCTGTCTGGCTTGGCAGGTGGGCAAACACCCAATTTAGTTTGTCCATTTGCCGAGCGCTAAACAGGCAAAGTTTTGACTGAATTTCTACTTCAGTATAAAATCCAGTAGTTATCCCTCATCCTTCCAGCAAATGCAATCCTGGTTCCTGCTGTGAATGTGAAAAGGTGTCTCAAAGTGTCCCTGTCCACCAGTTATGCCTGCTCCCAGGCCAAATTAGCCTCTGACACATCCCTCCTGTATTTCACTTTCTCCACACACAGATTCAAGCAAGCATTAAGCTGTTGCGCAAGTATTAGTGCATGCAGCTGACTTAGCCCGAGTTTACATATATGCAGTGCGGTATATCGCATGTAATTCGCACAGGAACCGCACCACATTCCTGTGCAAATCACATGCGATTAGTGTGTGTTGCGATTGGAGCCATACATTAATTATGGCTCTACTCGCACCGTACCCACACCAAAAAGGTGCAGGACCCTTATTTTGGTCCACACTAGAATCATGGGTATTCACACCAATGCAATCCGATTCTGCACATCGCACCGCATTTTGTGGACCGCTTTTGGGGTGTTTTTAACTTAAAATACACACCCGCAGCGGTTCGCATGAACGGGGTGCAATTCTGATGTGGTGCGGAACTCGCACAGAAAACGCTGCAAATTCTACACCGCATCAGTATGAACCAGGGCTTAGTGTAGGAAGGCTGAATAATCCAAAATGCACTTACAGTATACAGACACTATCACAGAGGATATAAATATTTTATCATTTTGCCAATTACCCCAGAGTTATTCTGGGGTATCCTGACTTTGTGTCAGCTGCATGAACTGCTCTCCATTGAAAATATCTGAGATATTGGTGTAGATTTTTATTTTCTCTTGGGACTACAATACACAGAAAAAAAAAAGAAATATGAAATACATGAATGTTGGGAAGAAATTGTAGTACTGGCATCCTACCACTTCAGTGCCGCCCTCTGTGTAATACAAACAATTATGACAATAAAATATTCACTTACATGACATGCCAAAGTCGAAGATCTGTGAGTCATTTGGCTTTGTATTGTCATTATATGGTAATGTGTCACCATAAGCAGTCAGAAAGTCATCATATTGATTTCCATTTAATACTCCTGGAATGAAATAGAAGACATAAAAAAACACTGACAAATTGTGATAACATTAAAGTTTGTTCTCACTAATGTGACTTTGTTTCAAGGTACAACAGGAATAATTAGATCTCTGCATTATGTAGGAAGATTGAATAGTTTCCTCTGCATGAATAAAAGCAGTAACATTTCCCTAGTGGTTAAAGTATTGTGTAGTTATTTGTCAACAGTTGGACTGTAGTGTCTGTCTGTATTAACAGACTAGAATGAATTGTTGGGGACTAGTGTATCCTTTTTGTCCCAGTTAAAAAAAAACAAAACAAAACCTAGCATTAAGAGAAAAGTGCAGTCCATGATTACCATCCTTCTGAAACTGCTAGTTGTCTGACTGCCACAGTTTTAAAATTCTCCTAGTCATTGATCCTGAACAATTATTATGATTGGGAGTTCTGACTTTGCTGAATGCATGCTTGTTTCAAATCTGTGACTCAGAAAGTAGTGAGACAGCCAGTCGATTAGCCATTCTAGAACTAGATACAAAATGATAAACAGTGCATTTTTCACAAATCATGTCAAGATAACATAAAAAAGAAATATGTTGTATATTTCTGTAATCTGTGCAAATGTCCATGTTTTATCCCTTTAAACATGCTTCAAGTACAGTAAAATAACTGTTAATTTGCCAGAAATATAGTATATTCCCACCTTTCTCTTTGACAAGATAGCATAGCTCTAAATTCCTAAACATGTAGTCAGGGGGGGACTGACAACTCATGGGGCCCCTGGGCAATAGGGGATCATGGGGCCCCTGTGTCCTTGCCCAAACTCAAAAAAGGTACCACGGGCATCTCACGGGGCCTCCTACTGACCCCGGGCCCTCGGGCAGTGCCTGAATTTCCAAATGGTCAGTCCGTCCCTGCATGTCGTATACACCCTGCCTACTTCATTTCTGATGTTTTACAAGGAACACAGACAAGACCCCTCCTCATCTGCAGTTCCCCTCCTTTTATATAGTCTGAGAGCACAGAAATCAACAGGTATTTTTTGTTCTTATCTAAAACCTACAGCAAAACATTTTCAACTGTATATTTAGAAAACCAAAGGAGAACAAATGGAAGAATTTAATTGCTAGTGTTTATATATACTTTAACCAAGAGATATTAAATATTTAAAGATTTTAGTCTTGGCCCACTATTCAGCACTGAACTGTACTTACAATAAATATATCAGCATGTTTGGCTGTTTCCTGACATCATATGTATTATGGATAGGGTTACTTAAATAGTGATATATACTAAATATATATATATACAGTATATATATATATATATAAAAAATATTTATACACCATGGTGTGGACACCTTTAACAGATGATTCATATTGACACAAGTCACTTACCAAGGAGACCTTCAGTCCTGTTTTGGAATGTTGACTGCAATGTCACCGCAAAACTCAAAATGCCCAGGTTAGCAGAACAGGAAACAGAAATGCCATTGTCAAACAGGACTTTTGCCTCCCCACTTTTTGTCCTTCCAAATCCCACATGGTCGGCATAAGTAACATTTTCTGAAAAAAAAAAATCCCTATATTAGTGCATGTAAGTAGTAGCAAATTGTAAAAATACTCAAATAAATTATTTATATTAGGTGACATTTCTTTTAAGTTAGAAAAAGAGAGTTAGGACCTTAATTAGTAGAGGAGTTGAGAATTGTAACTTTGTAAATTGAGTGAATATTCACTTCAATTATTCAACCATGTAAATGGCAAATTCCTATTCACTTTCAATACCCAATCAAACCCCATGGATAATTGAAGTGAGTATTCACATATTTATTGAGTAAAGACTCTCAAGTCCTCCAGCAAATCAGCCTCATGAGCTCCGTATTCCTTTGCGAAGTACCCTTCCCACCACCACACAATTGAGAATACCTTCCAATATGACATTTTAAATTGTTGATCACCCCATCTACAGGTGAAACATGAAAAATTAGAATATTGTGCAAAAGTTCATTTATTTCAGTAATGCAACTTAAAAGGTGAAACTAATATATGAGGTAAACTCATTACATGCAAAGCAAGATAGCTCAAGCCATGATTTGTCATAATTGTGATGATTATGGCTTAGAGCTCATGAAAACCCCAAATCCACAATCTCAGAAAATTAGAATATTGTGAAAAGGTGCAATATTCTAGGCTCAAAGTGTCCCACTCTAATCAGCTAATTAAGCCATAACTCCTGCAAAGGGTTCCTGAGCCTTTAAATGGTCTCTCAGTCTGGTACAATAGGAATCACAATCATGGGAAAGACTGCTGACCTGACAATTGTGCAGAAAACCATCATTGACACCCTCCATAAGGGGGGAAAGCCTTAAAAGGTAATTGCAAAAGAAGATGGATGTTCCCAAAGTGCTGTATCAAAGCTCATTAATAGAAAGTTATGTGGAAGGGAAAAGTGTGGAAGAAAAAGGTGCACAAGCAGCAGGGATGACCGCAGCCTGGAGAGGATTGTCAGGAAAAGGCCATTCAAAAGTGTTTGGGACTTTCAAAAGGATTGGACTGAGGCTGGAGTCAGTGCATCAAGAGCCTCCACACACAGACGGATCCTGGACATGGGCTTCAAATGTCGTATTCCTCTTGTCAAGCAGCTCCTGAACAACAAACAACGTCAGAAGTGTCTTACCTGGGCTAAAGAATAACAGACCTGGTCTGTTGCTCAGTGGTCCAAAGTCCTCTTTTCTGATGAGAACAACTTTTGCATCTCATTTGAAAACCAAGGACCCAGAGTATGGAGGAAGAATGGAGAGGCACACACTGCAAGATGCTTGAAGTCCAGTGTGAAGTTTCCACAGTCTGTGTTGATTTGGGAAGCCATGTCATCTGCTGGTGTTGGTCCACTGTGCTTCATTAAGACCAGGGTCAACACAGCTATCTACCAGGATATTTTGGAGCACTTCATGTTTCCTTCCACAGACAAGCTTTATGGGGATGCTGACTTCATTTTCCAGCAGGACTTGGCACCTGCCTACACTGCCAAAAGTACCAAAACCTGGTTCAATTACCGTGGGATTACTGTGCTTGGTTGGCCAGCAAACTCGCCTGACCTGAACCCCATAGAGAATCTATGGGGCATTGCCAAGAGAAAGATGAGAAGACATGAGACCAAACAGTGCAGAAGAGCTAAAGGCCGCTATTGAAGCTTCCTGGTCTTCCATAACACCTCAGCAGTGCCACTGGCTGATAGCTTCCATGCCACGCTGCGTTGAGGCAGTAATTGCTCCAAAAGGGGCCCAAACAAAGTAAAGTACAGAGTACATATGCATGCTTATACTTTTCAGAGGTCCGATATTGTTCTATGTACAATCTTTGTTTTATTGATTGCATGTAATATTCTAATTTTCTGAGACTGTGGATTTGGGGCTTTCCTGAGCTGTAAGCCATAATCATCACAACTATGACAAATCATGGCTTGAACTATCTTGCTTTGCATGTAATGAGTCTATCTCATATATTAGTTTCACTTTTTAAGTTGCATTACTGAAATAAATGAACTTTTGCACGATATTCTAATTTTTTGAGTTTCACCTGTATTTTGATTTATTTTCCAGAAATGTGAAGGTAATTTGGTAAAAGATATAATAATTACACAAAATAAAGTGATTGAAATTGATTTGTTATGATTGGTATGCTTACTAGGGGCAGCCAAATATCTATGTACAAAGGTGATAGTGTGTAAAATAAGCCGGTTAAAAGCTGATTTACATTTTAATGCTAAAATTGCAGCTGATTTTGCCTGTTTGATGCTTTATGTGACCCATGTTTATATAAATACATCAATGTTGCATCTTTTTCAGCCCAAAAAGTATTGGCAGATATGTTCAAATGTTAGATGCATCTACACCCACTTCCTTTTCCAAGACTACAACAGTGTGAACTGAACAACCATCCATAAGAGATAAAAGTTATCTACTCATTGTACCCACCTGAGAGTTCAACAAAGGTCCCATTGTAGCTTACTATGGTTTCGTTAGAATTCTGTAAGCTCCATTGAATCTGAAGTGCAAAGTTTAATAATCAGTTTACAAGGGTTATTAAAGAAAATCTTTGTATATTCTCTTCCAGTATTCATACATTACCTGGTCACCATAGGATGTAGAAGCTGCCAATGCCACAAAGTTGGTTGCATAACTGGTTCCATTACCAGCACGGGCTGTGCGTCCTTGAAGTCTGAAGACAACTGTGTCATTTTCATCCTTTGCGTTGATCAAAATGAATTCACCCAGACCATTAAATGTATACATCAAACCATCCAGAGTGTTAATATGAGGGTCCCCATAGAAAAATCCTATCAGGGAAAACAGACAAAAAGTTGATTTATAACTTTCTCTACAACTATATATCCTCTTTGGAAGCAAAGAAAACTTGAAAGGTTGTAAAATGCACTTGCTACTTCTATTTTATTCAATTCTTGTGGAAATGTCAGTTTAGACCATAAATAATTATTTGTATTATTTCAGTTTATTTATTTCAGCCTGTAAAGGTAATGAGCAAGAAGAAATATTAAGCTTGGCACTGCCGACCTACCACTATAATGTTTGTTGCCTGGTTGTCACGATGAAGCAAGTTGCATATTTCTCTCAATGTGAAAATGAATACAATGAACTGTAGTGTTAACATGTAAACTGATGAATTGGAGCAAAAAGGGAGTACAAAAAAGTCACTCACAAAAAACCATAAATTAGTCAGAGGGCAGGAAATGTTTTGTTCTAAAGTGAAAGCAAGTGGGGTGAGATACATCTCATGCAGCATCCACAAAGCCATCTTGAGAAGAACCAACCTTGGGATAGGATAGAACAAAGGCAGAGTGCAGAATGATGTGACCATGACAATTTACTTTATTGGAAATAAAAACAGCATACACTTACATGTATAAACAACAGCATCCAGCTTGCTAAAAGGATATAATCACTAACTCACAGAAAGTCTCAGATAGGTGGGTGTAGGTGAGGAGGAGAACCAGGATCCACACACAGCTCAGTAGTGTAAATACAGCTGGGACTGGTGAATGACAGGCTGCTGGCAATGCAGTGTGCAGGGAGCACTGGCCAGGACACAGGCACAAGAGAGGCACAGAAGAAGAGCTTCTACATACAAATAGATACATAAACACAGCTGCCCGGGACAGGGATTTCAAGGGATAAACAGGCAACATGTTTTCGGTCAAATTAGCCCCTTTCTCAAGCCTGGAGAGTGGCATACTAGTAGGAGAATTTAAAGTGTGTTTGTTGGGAGTAACAGTAGTGGCTACTGACACAGGGGAGGGAAAAATAAGCATTTTTGTAAAAAATTACTGTAAACACAAGGGGATTGTCAGATTTTCATCCATCCTTGTCTACTTATGGATGAGCAACATCTGTCCCTAACTGCAGGTAACTGCTACTACTTGCATACACCTGTGGCTGCTGAAATCCTGTGAATGTATGTAATGGCCAGTGTGAAGGAGGCTTTGTTGTACTGTAATGCCTAGCACACACGATGAGAGAATCAGACAAAAAAAATGCATTCAGAGTGATCATCCAATAATCTATTCGTTAGTAAAAGTGCTAAAAAAACACCCTTAAAGTGCAGCCTTGCTCTTGCAACCATTTCTGAGGAAAACAGATTTATCCCTACTGCTGACACTCAATTGACTAGCATGGTCATCTTTTTTGATATAGGGGGCCTCAGTTGCCGCCTCTGTGCTTCCGCAGGTGCTGCACATAATATATAGTGAATGTAATACTACTAAAATCTCTCAGAGACTGCAGACATGCAAGAGGAGATGGTGAGAGATTGTAAACATGCTAAAGACGTTGGCGGCTGGAAACAAGTTGTTGGCGGCTGGGGACATACACCAAGAAACAGACATATGCTAGTCATACATGGCTCAAATTTTGTCAGTTTTCTGCAAAATTGACTGAAATTTGAGCCATGGGTGGCCCAGTTGGCATCACCTGACTTAACAAAAATCGATTTACAGTCACTGTTTGGGTATTCAAACAGCTGAGGACACTGTTACATGGGTCTAATGAAAGTAAAAGAACTGGTCATTGAACAAACACATGACTGTTGCAATATCCCATAATTAAAGCATGACATATGGTGACTGATCCACTTGTAACCGATCCATATGCTATGGAATTTCAGAATATGGATTTTTGCAATAGGAAAGATTAATCAATGCCTTTTTCATTGGGGTTTAAACAAGCTATATGGTAACTGATTTACATATACTGTAATTATTCTTATGTTGGTGGATTTCATGTTTTGTATCCATGAAATAAGAAAGATAAGATAATTCAATTAAAGATGGAGACCATCTCTATATCACAGATTGTCTGAATGTTTTCAAATAAAGGTGAATTTCCAGACTAAGCATGTTTAATACACCTCCGAAGAAACCATTAAGTTTACTTGGAACCACCAAAAAAGAGCCTTTTTAATTGATCCTGGTTTGGATTAGAATACACCCATATAAAAAGTACAGTTATACGTTGCAGAGAAAATATTGGTTGTGTTTTGCATTATTATCTGTTTATGAAATTATATACTGATTATCTAGGTTATAGATCTGTTTTTATATTTATGTTATACATTATGGTGTTGTCTTTGGTATTGGTTCTTGGGTATCTAGAAAGTGTGGAGGTACTTTGGTGGTAAAAAATGTTTTTAGACCCCTACTAGTTATATAAAAATAAAGGATTTTGTATCTTTTCATAAAATTAGATGGCAGCAGTGTACTCATTTATGTACCACTTCTCTTTTTTTTTTTTTTTGAGGTGAGTTTGTATCTGATAGAGAGAGTCTATAGTACAAGGATTTGCTTTTTTTCTTTGTGTTTATGATATGGGCATTAGAACTTTAAGAAATGAGTTCTTCTACATACCAAGGCGTGGAGGGACATAGTTGTCACAATAATCCAGAGGTCTCTTCTGTCTGTAAAGGTTACACAGGTAAATGGATTCTGAATATCTGCAACAAGCGTTGTAGGGGTCAATCTCCCCAACTGAAAAATAAAGATGCAGTGTTGATTTGAACAAATATTAAATTAACTATGGAATATTGTTTCATTATTATGATCGTATCATTCAGTACCTTCATATAGTTTTCTTTGAGGAGGAAGAACTGTATTCCAGAAGTAGTCACGATAGGCTTTTTGGTTATAGCGAGATCTAAAGATGTTAAAGGAGGTCCATGGCGTTGGAAGGTATCGCTCCTTCTCACCATAAACAAGGGCTCCACTCCAGCTACTATAGTAACATCTACTTCCAGCCCCTTCTCTGGAGGGGAACACATTTTGTACTGTTAAGTACTCTTCTGAAACAGACAAATGGATACAATTATATTAAATTGGTTCCATTTACGCCTTAAGAATATCCTCATTAGCAGGTGCATAAATATGCTATTAGAAAGATTTTACTGGATAGCAAATAAATTACTAGTATTCTTTAAGCAAGTTATATAGACAGCAGTGATTAAGTATAATAATGAATACGTATTTATGGCACAACTGTATACTTGGTACAGAGTGACTCCAGCAAATTACAAACTACTAGGCACAAAGAGGTCCTCCTAAAACCTAAATGTTCTTTACAGTCTCATGTGCATTGATCCATCCTATATCTTTCAATAGGTAGAGGTCTGGGTTTGATAAACCAGTTGTCTCCATCAAACAAGTGCAACTGTATCTAGCTTCTGCTGGATGTGTAAAAAACTTGTTATTTGGTGTTAAAGTGTTACTAAACCCACAACAGCAAAATCAGTCTGCATATGCAGTAAATCATGCTTGTTATACTCATGTGGAACCCAAGGGGTTAATCCTCTGTATTGTGTAAAAAGGCTGTTTGATCCTGATCTCTCTGATCCTCCCCTTATTCCATCATCCCCCTCTTATCTCCTGATAAAACATATGGTGTGGAGACTCTCTGCTCTGTTTGGTGTGTATTGCTAGAGAGGTTTTTTTTTATTTCTTGGCAGAGTGCATGTGATTAGCACAGGGCCAATCAGCACTGTCAAGACAGAGGTCAGGGGTTCTGCATCCTCCTAGAGCAGAAAGAAGACTCCTCCTACAAGCTTTAACCAGTGCTCGGCTAGACACTGATAGAAGTCACAAGACTGCTCTAACTGCTGATGAGAAAAGGTATTTAGCAGTTTATATTTACTAAAATAATTGAGTTTCCATGATCTGTGTACTGTAGGAGACCATATATAGTGAAGGCAGGGTCCTGGGTTTAGTAACACTTTAAGATATACTTACTGCTATGGGATATTAAAGTTCCTGTAATGCTCTGTGCCTTGTGTTTTTCCTTTTCTGTGTGACAATCTTTATAAAGCTTGATTTTAAAGTTTCAGCAGTAAATGTTGAATCTTGTACTGGTTAGTTATGGAAAACTAGAACAAATAGTAGACAGTCTTATTTGTTACAAATAGTAGTCATAACCGTGTCATGTCATTTTAACCACTTCCTGACAAGTGTATGCATAGATTTGTGGCCTCACAGAAGTGGGTCTTAATTCTGTGGGGCCGCATATATGTGTACCTGCGTTTGTGTTTGGAGCACACTGCACAGTGGATTCCCAGCACAGAGACCAGACTCTTGAACACCTGATCACAGTGAGAGCCTCTGATTGGATATTAGTGATCAGTCAGAAAGAAAGAAAGAAAGATCAGGGTTTGATTTAGGTCAGGGTTAGGGCTAAAGTTGGAGTCAAAGGTCATGGTAAGATTCAAAGATCAGTGTTAAAGATCGGGGTCAGTGTATTCCAGGTAGGATAAAAAACATGTTTTCATTTAATATCACTATCAGTTAGTGTCAGTGTTTCTGGCCGCTATTACAGGTACAAATGACACATAACATATGTGTGTGTATGTGTGTGAATTTATTTTGGATTGTTCTTTGGTGGCATGTTATGGTAATAGCAAGAAACATACAGCTAAAGCTACATTTAAAAAAAATATATTTGTTTACTCTTTTGTGGCAGTTTTCTTTTAATAACTAAAAAAATCAGGAGATATCCATTACCATTTACAACCAAATGAAAGCCCAATTTGTCGTGAAAAATAAAAACTAAGCCGTTGCAAAACTGTGTTCAGGCGTTAAGATTTGTCTTACATTCATCATGAAGGGGTTAATATGAGACACACATGCTAGAGTTTGTTTGGGGGTAAAACATTGCATTATTTTCCACTGATTTAAGCAGTGTTCCAATCGAAAGTCGAGTATTAAACCTTACCAGATGCCTTCTTGATATCAAAGCCAAAATACCAAATGTTAAGTCCATCAGTAAAAGACGAGTCCCAAGTTGCCTGATTGTAGGTACAGGGACATGGTGATGTACTGGAGCGCCAGTATGGAATTTCCTCTTTATAATACCAGTTCAGACATTGAAGCCTTGAATTGATGGTGCTCTGGCTGTTACTGTCTAGGCGATATGCCCATCTTCCTTTTTTACCTTGAAAAGTAAGGCAAAATTATATAAATAAACACTGTAGCTGTTAAACTTACAACATTTACCTCACCGATGTTTTCAATTCTCACCCGTATTGTAGCCAATGTACTGATCTGGACGGTATCTCTGCTTGATGCTTACAGATGTGTCTGTCTGTGGATCATTGAAAGCTGGGAAGTTGTTGATGTTACGTGCACTAGGGATACCACTGGAATGAAAGAATATTTACATGAAGTTACCAGTACTACTGTGGAAGGTGCAATGGACTGAAAGAAGAGGAAATGAAGGGTAAACCACTGAAAGTCTTTACCTGTAATAACCCATTTTTGGCAGATGGAATGTGGAGAGAGAGTTAAAGTTCCACTTCATTCCTCCATCATCAAACAGGATTAGTGCAAAAGAATAGATTCCATCTGTAGCCAAGACAACTTGGAAAGTGTTTGTCTAAAATGAAGAAAACCAATAGGAAAAATTACACTTATTGTGTATCCTTTACTGTAGCACTGGATTTCATTATGTATGTTTGTTAATGGTATTATCCAGCTTACCCATATGTTGGGATAGTTAATTTAGTTCTAAAAGAGACCCCTTCCTTCTTCCTCATGCTCCCTCAGTAAGCTTACTATCAAAGCTGCTGGGACCAGGCAAGCAAGTGCCAACATCACTGTTGTTACCGCAAATAATGCAAAAACATTGATGGGACTTTAGAGGTACCCATATAAAATTATAATGCCAACAATATATATATTAAACATTTATATAAAAAATAAAATGCGGACAACTGCCTTTACACGCACATGAACTGTAATGGCATCCCAGTCTTAGTCCATAGGGTTCAATATTGAGTTGGCCCATCCTGTGGGTTTAGGAGAGTGTCTATGGGGATGTTTGACCATTCTTCCAGAAGTATATTTGTGAGGTCAGGCACTGATGTTGGACGAGAAGGCCTGTTTCGCAGTCTCCACTCTAATTTATCCCAAAGGTGTTCTTTTGGGTTGAGGCCAGGACTCTGCAGGCCAGCCAAGTTCCTCCACCCCAAACTCGCTCATCCATGTCTTTATAAACCTTACTTTGTGCACTAGTGCTCAGTCATGTTGAAATAGGACGGGGCCATCCCCAAACTCTTCCCACAAAGCTGGGAGCATGAAATTGTCCAAAATGTCTTGGTATGCTGATGCCTTAAGAGTTCTCTTCACTGGAACTAAGGGGCCAAGCCCAACCCCTGAAAAACAGCCCCACACCATAATCCCCCCTCCACCAAACTTTACACTTGGCACAATGCAGTCAGGCAAGTACCATTCTTCTGGCAACCGCCAAACTCAGACAAATCCATTGGATTGCCAGACAAAGAAGTGTGATTCGTCACTCCAGAGAACACGTCTCCACTGCTCTAGAGTCCAGTGGCGGTGTGCTTTCACCACTGTATCCAATGCTTTGCATTACATTTGGTGATGTAAGGCTTGGATGCAGCTGCTCAGCCATGGACATCAATTCCATAAAGCTCTCTACACACTGTTGTGCTAATCTGAAGGCCATACACAGTTTGGAGGTCTTTAGCCATTGACTCTGCAGACTGTTGACGACTTCTGTGCACTGTAATTTTATGTGGTCTACATGAGTTGCTTTTGTTTCCATTTATAATACCACAAACAGTTGACCATGGAATATTTGGTAGCAAGGAAATTTCACGGATGGACTTATTGCACAGGTGGCAACCTATCACGGTAACACGTTTGAATTCACTGAGCTCCTGAGAGCAATCCATTCTTTCACAAAATGTTTGTAGAAGCAGTCTGCATGCCTAAGTGCTTGATTTTATGTGGCCCTGGAGGTGATAGGAACACATGAATTCAGTGACTTGGAGGGGTGTGCCAATGCTTTTGGTAATATAGTGTATATATATATATAACAATTTTAGCACCGATAATTTTTTACCATCATTGTTATAGAAATTGATCTATTGTTCCTTAAAAAACACAATAATTATGGCTTCACAGTCTGCCCTAATTACCCTCACCCTTCCATAATTCTACATTCATTATTAGCAATCTGCATAGAGAACACATCCACTTGTCTTTTATACTGATCAAATAGGGGGGAGGAAGAATTAGGGCAGATGCACAACACATTTCTTGAGATAATGACCCCACATCTGCAGGTTCTGTGAATACAGTAAATTTTGTTGCTGATAGGCTTAATGATTGTTCAAGTGTCTGTGACCCTCCACCAACCCTCCCCCTGGGAGGAGAGCCCACCAGATCACAAGGAGGGGAGGAAGAGGGGCAAGAGTGTATACAAGCATGCGTATGCACCTATACATTTGAAAATTGTTGGAATGCGAGCAAATCCCCATACAAGTATGAAAACCAGACACTAATTAATTTATAATCTTGTGATGTGGTTCAGACAATATTAGTTATAAGTCCAACAGTGGATCAAAAGATCCTATCTAAAGTTTATTGAATTTTGACTGTGAAGTCCTTCATATGGGAATTGCTCACTCCTTGCACCTCTTCAAGATGATATACTGTAACATGGATCATGGACATCTAGCTTCCCTGTATGTTGAGGCTAGTTAGTTTAATCTTTAGATAGACCACTCCTTACTTTTCCATAAGCTGTTTACCTTATGCTTGCTATGAAGACTGACAGCTAGAGAAGATTTTTGTCTCTTGACTCTTCAAATAATCAGCGAACATCCCATGTACTGCATTTAAGAAGAAAAACTATGCCATAACTTATTGGAGAGTTGAGCTGTCTGAGGAGGCCATAAAAGTTGGATGAACCAAGGTCTAAAAGAGGTATGTCAATTCATAAAGTAGTGCTTGAATTCACTATTGTGTGCTGAAGATCAGTTCACACCAAAATGGGAACCTACATTCTGTGCATGTTTCCCACACCGTGTTTAAAATACAGGCATACAATACAGGTTTACAAATTTAATTCGTTCTGCGGGACTTTTTCGTATAGCGAAAAATTTGTAAACCAAAATGCCGTTTCCCATAGGAATGCATTGAAAACCAATTCATCTGTTCCTGAGGTCAGAAAAAAGTAAACACTACTAAAATACTGCATGAGTTATGTTATCAAGTCATGCAGTATTCTAGTAGTGACAACCATGTGTTCATGTTTCAGCTGTCAGCGGGGGTACCCCACCGACAGCTGAATGTAAAAGAATTGCAGGCAATTAAAAAAATAAATAAATAAATGGCGTGGGTTCCCCCCTTCCATCTATACCAAGCCCTTTGGGTCTGGTATGGATTTTGAGGGGAACTCACATGCCAAAATAAAAAACAAAATGGCGTGGGGGTCCCCCCCACAATCCATACCAGACCCTTATCCAAGCATGAAGTCCGGCAGGTCAGGAAAGGGGGGGGGATGAGCGAGCAACCCCCCTCCTGAACCATACCAGTCCACATGCCCTCAACATGGGGGGGTGCTTTAGCTGGTGGTTGTGGGGGTCTGCGGGCAGGGGGGCCCCCAGATCCTGGCCCCCCCCCTATGTGAATGAGTATGGGGTACATGGTCCTGATACTCATTCACAAAAAACAAAAAGTGTAGTGTGAGAAAAGATAGAACATGGTCTTTGACAAGTCCTTTATTAAAAGAAAAAACTAAAAGAATGTCCTCTGCAGTAGATCCAACGTAAATCATGATACCCGCCACCGACCCAAAAAATAGAATAAAAACAAAAAGGCTCCGCTTCCGATGATGGCTGCCAGCCGTCTGCCTGCTCCGGTGGTTTTACAGTTCTTAAATAGGTAAGGGGCAGGGCCCGAGTGACCCCACCCCATGTGACATCATTGATATGGTATGGATTTTGGGGGAGACCCTCACGCCATTTTTTTTTTAAATTTTGGCGTGGGAGTTTCCCTCAAAATCCATACCAGACCTGAAGGGCTTGGTATGGATGGGAGGGGGAACCCCACACCGTTTTATTATTTATTATGGTGTCAGTTTTTAAATGTAATTCCCACTTTTTTTTTTCTTTACTATAGCTCAGAGATTCAGCTGTCACTTTCCCCCCAGCTAAAAGTTAAAAGAAACAATGTTTCCTTTTAGTTTCTTAAAAGAAACAAAGCTTCCTTTAACTCCAGGGAAATTGACAGTTCTGTGAGCTATAGTGAAGAATAAAAAAAGCTGGAAATTGCATTTAAAAATTGGCACCAACATACACTTCGTATTTTGTAAATTCGTAAAAAAAAATCATAAACCAAGGCATTATTTTCAATGGATTTTCATTTGTAAACCGAAAATTACATTAACCGAGGCGTTTGTAAACCGAGGTACACCTGTATGTTACACTTGTGCTCTGCCTGAACAGCACTGGATTGTACAGTAATGTGTGATTCATGGTGTGAACCAGCCCTAAAAAGAAAATGTTTTCTTTCATGTTCTTTAATGCTGACAGCGGGGGTACGCAAACATTTGACTGGTGGCTAGAGACAACCAGGGACTTGGTACTTTGTTGAAAAATTGTTTGTAAAGTTGCAGTTGGGTTTAAAGAAAACATTTTTAAGGGTCACACAAAGCAGAATGATGAGGCCACGCAATATATTAAGCCTAAGTTCACAGAGGTGTTGAGCCTTTAACATGCACTAATTTGTATATAGTATATGCATTTCAGATGCATTGCACATGTGTTCAAGTCACGTCAAGTAACTCTCCTCAAATACCCTCTGTGTTGTATAATAATAATAATAATAATAAACAATGGACTGCTTTTTGTATTGTACTAGTTGAAAAAACATAACATGCAATAAGATATGTTTGTCGCTTTTAATAGCAAATTATACTTTGAATTTTGTACAATATTGTTAATTAAATACCCTTATACTACTAGATTTCATATTTGGGTGCCCACTGACAATAACACCTAATACCCTTTTTAGGTAAGATTTTAAAAAGGCCATTTTGCTTTACAAAATAATAATAATAGCAAGGATGCAAGAGCTGAGATCCATCCACACACACTGAGATCCTTCTATACACAGGGAATTCTACCATAACAGTATGGGTAAGCACTAGCAAAGTACAACACTTACATTGTTGGCTTGGGTGTTCCAATAAGCCTTTGAGTTATAAATTGCAGATGTGAATGGAGGAACATTGTCCCATGTTATTTTGAGAGCCCATACAGCTTTAAATTGAACTGAGCTGAAATATGAAGCAATTGTGCTCTCTAGTAAACCTTTGAAAGTTGTATTCACTTTGGAGGACTGGAAGTCATAAACCTGCAATTAGAGAGTAAAAATGCCAACCAATAATTAGAAAATTACATGAATTTGTTATTAGGACAGCAAAATATCAATAGATGAAGGTGCCTAACTCATGATATGGTATTAAATATTGATATGCTATCAATATTTAAAGTAAATAGAAGTGAGCATGTGCTATATGTTCTCTCAATAATCATTTCTGCTTTCTCCTTACAAAATATGCATTTCTGTTAAGAAAAAATATTTTACAGTGATAGGCTAATATTTCAATATTTTATTTTAAATGTGTTAAAGGTGTACTCCTAAAAATATACTATGCATGTAAGGACAGAAGCTGACTCATTTTAATCAGACATTCTCCCTGACACAATATGAAGCCTGCCTTATAAGTGCTATGGGCATTAAGAGTTATATTATTAAGGGGAAGTAAGAAGACCTGTGAATAAATTTGGAGAGCGGGACATAAAGGAAGACAAAGATTATGAATGATAAAAATCTGTTAATTATGCTTTTCCTTTGTCCCTCTCTTGCAAATCATGAGGCACAAGCTCAGAATGGAGTTGATTACTAAAAGGGTAGAGGCTGTTCACTTTGCAAAACAGACATTCCTTTAGCTTAGTAAATACGTAATATGTAAATGTTCTCATTTTAGTCTTTCTTAACCACTCCTGAGAGCACAAGGACATTGACAATTCATTTCATTGCCTCAGTGGCTCAGTGCCATTGTAGTTGCTCCTGTGCTTCTTTGCCAGCATGTTGACTGGAACCATTGGCTGTCACTGATGGCTAAGCTGAGGAGCTGAAAACACAGCTTCTGTGTTTTTGATCTTGCTACACAGAGCTTCATAGGAGTGTTTGCAGCAAATCGCTGTAAAAACAATACTTCTGCATTGTTTTTATATTTGAAGAGAGAGAGAGAAAGTATATATATATATACAGTGGGGATTGAAAGTTTGGGCACCCCAGCTAAAAATTTGTATTAATGTGCATAAAGAAGCCAAGGAAAGATGGAAAAATCTCCAAAAGGCATCAAATTACAGATTAGACATTCTTATAATATGTCAACAAAAGTTGGATTTTTTTCCATCATTTACACTTTCAAAATAGCAGAAAACAAAAAAATGGCGTCTGCAAAAGTTTGGGCACCCTGCAGAATTTATAGCATGCACTGCCCCCTTTGCCAAGCTGAGACCTGCCAGTGTCATGGATTGTTCTCAATCATCATCTGGGAAGACCAGGTGACTTCAATCTCAAAGGTTTTAAATGCCCAGACTCATCTGACCTTGCCCCAACAATCAGCACCATGGGTTCTTCTAAGCAGTTGTCTAGAAAACTGAAACTGAAAATAGTTGACTCTCACAAAGCTGGAGAAGGCTATAAGAAGATAGCAAAGCGTTTTCAGATGTTAATATTCTCTGTTCGGAATGTAATTAAGAAATGGCAGTCATCAGGAACAGTGGAAGTTAAAGCCAGATCTGGAAGACCAAGAAAAATATCAGACAGAACAGCTCGCAGGATTGTGAGAAAAACAATTCAAAACCCACGTTTGACTGCACGATCGCTCCAGAAAGATCTGGCAGACACTGGAGTTGTGGTACACTATTCCACTATAAAGAGATACTTGTACAAATATGGTCTTCATGGAAGAGTCATCAGAAGAAAACCTCTTCTACGTCCTCACCACAAAAATAATCGTTTGAACTTTGCAAATGAACATATAGACAAGCCTGATGCATTTTGGAAACAAGTTCTGTGGACCGATGAGGTTAAAATTGAACTTTTTGGCCGGAATGAGCAAAGGTACGTTTGGAGAAGAAGGGGCACAGAATTTAATGAAAAGAACCTCTGTCCAACTGTTAAGCATGGGGTTGGATCAATCATGCTTTGGGGTTGTGTTGCAGCCAGTGGCACAGGGAACATCTCACCAGTAGAAGGAAAAATGGATTCAATAAAATTTCAGCAAATTTTGGATGGTAACTTGATGCCATCTGTGAAAAAGCTGAAGTTAAAGAGAGGATGGCTTCTACAAATGGATAATGATCCTAAGCACACCTCGAAATCCACAGGGGATTACATCAAGAGGCGTAAACTGAAGGTTTTGCCATGGCCTTCACAATCTCCTGACCTCAACATAATTGAAAATCTATGGATAGACCTTAAAAGAGCAGTGCGTGACAGACAGCCCAGAAATCTCAAAGAACTGGAACACTTTTGTAAGGAAGAATGGGCAAAGATACCTCAAACAAGAATTGAAAGACTCTTGGCTGGCTACAAAAAGTGTTTACAAGCTGTGATACTTGCCAAAGGGGGCAGTACAAGATATTAACTCTGCAGGGTGCCCAAACTTTTGCGGACGCCCTTTTTTTAGTTTTCTGTTATTTTGAAAGTGTAAATGATGGAAATAAAATCTAACTTTTGTTGACATATTATAAGAATGTCCAATCTGTAATTTGATGCCTTTTGGAGATTTTTCCTTGGCTTCTTTATGCACATTAATACAAATTTTTACCTGGGGTGCCTAAACTTTTGATCCCCACTGTATATATATATACATATATATATAATTCCATTGCCATCACCACTACCATGACCACTTTGGTGAACTTAATAACTGGAACCTTGCTTCCACCATCGCTTACCATCTGGTCTTGTCTTTTGCAGGGTAATGTGCTATACATCATGGTTGCCTGACATCCATCCATTATGTTCCCTTTCTTCACCTTGCTCTCTTCTACAGTCTTACATAGCTCTTTGAAAACCATCTTTTTCAAGTTCCTTCTGTAGCACCATAGTTCAAAACGTGCGATATTCTTTTTTAGATACATTGGGGTAGATTTACTAAAACTGGAGCACTCAGAATCTGGTGCAGCTGTGCATGGTTATCAATCAGCTTCTAACTTCAACTTGTTCAATTAAACTTTGTCAATTAAACCTGGAAGTTGATTGGTTTCTATGCAGAGTTGCACCAGATTTTACACTCTCCAGTTTTGGTAAATAACCCCCATTGTGAGAGAAAATGTTTCTGCTCTATACCTGAGAACAAACCAGACTTGCATTTGTAGCAGTCATTTCTTTGTGCCCAGAGGGAGATTGATCCTCATCAGCTATTTGTGTCTCTAAAATCTTTGTTAGTCCTCGGTGATTCAAGCGCTGGTGTCAATATCATTTCTCAGGTTAAATTAATCTATATTAAAAATGTATTAGAAGTTGGTTACTTCCTCTATTTATTAATTTGAAAGCATTAGTTTTACTTCTTCTTTTGTTGATTACAACTAGAGATGAGCGAAGTATTCAAAAATTCGATTCGACTGATTCGGCGAATTCGTAGAAAAATTTCAATTCGAGTCGAATATATTCGCTGTGAATTTAACTTAAAAAAGGGTGTTTCTAGGCTTCAGAGAGACTTAATATTAGTGCTGAACACTGTACCTTTAATTTAAATGCCCTTGGAGTCTGCTGGGGAAGAGAAATAATACTGTCAGGCAGTATGACATGCAGATGAGTGCCATCGATCTTAGAATCACCGCACACTTCACTCATTTGGCCAGTCACGGGGCCAAAACCAGAGTGTGGAGCCACAGTGTGGCGGTGGAGGCAGCAGCAATGGGAGGCCATACAGCACCCTATGACAAAAATGGAAACCACCAGCAGTGTGAGGAGACCTGAAAGTGGCACATGGCAGAGTGTGGCGATAGAGACAGCAGCAATGGGAGGCCGTACAGGGACCCATGACACACTCTGGACCTGGCAGCAGCATGAGGAGGCGGTACAGGGGCCCATGGCAGATTACGGGCCTGGCAGCAGCATGAGGAGTCGGTACGGGGGCCCATGGCAGATTACAGGCCTGGCAGCAGCAATGGGAGGCCGTACAGGGACCCATGACACAATCTGGACGTGGCAGCAGCATGGGGAGGCGGTACAGGGGCCCATGACAGATTACGGGCCTGGCAGCAGCATTTGGAGTCGGTACGGGGGCCCATGACACACTCTGGACCTGGCAGCAGCATGAGGAGGCGGTACAGGGGCGCATGACAGATTACGAGCCTGGCAGCAGCAACTTGGACAGGAGGACGTTCAGTTTCTGCACCGTCTGGTGCGTGCTCGCAAACTGTTGTCTCTTGGAAACGGATTCCAAGAAAGACTGCTGACGGAATCCGTGAAGAGGAGTAGCAGGAGAAGGAGCATCTGAACGAGCGGAATATGCCAACAAGCGACAACAGGGGCCCATGGCAGATTAGGGGCCTGGCAGCAGCTATGGGAGGCCCGTAATCTGCCAGCACCCTATGACAAAAAATGGAACCCACCAGCAGTGTGAGGAGACCTGAAAGTGGCACATGGCAGAGTGTGGCGATGGAGACAGCAGCAATGGGAGGCCGTACAGGGACCCATGACACACTCTGGACCTGGCAGCAGCATGAGGAGGCGGTATATAGGGGCCTATGGCAGATTAGGGGCCTGGCAGCAGCTATGGGAGGCCCGTAATCTGCCAGCACCCTATGTCAAAAAATTCTACACACCAGCAGTGTGTGAGACCTGAAAGTGGCACATGGCAGAGTGTGGCGATGGAGACAGCAGCAATGGGAGGCCGTACAGGGACCCATGAGAGACTCTGGACTTGGCAGCAGTATGAGGAGGCGGTATAGGGGCCCATGGCAGATTAGGGGCCTGGCAGCAGCTATGGGAGGCCCGTAATCTGCCAGCACCCTATGACAAAAAATGGAACACACCAGCAGTGTGAGGAGACCTGAAAGTGGCACATGTTTGGGGCATGATTCATGGCGGATTTAGTCAGTTGTGTCAGGAACTGGTGGTTTGAAATCCAGACTAATCCACGCCTGATTCATTTTCACAAACGTGAGTCTCTCCACACTTTGGGTGGACAGTCGTGTCCTCCGCGGAGTTGCAATACCTCCTGCCGCACTAAACACGCGCTCCGATGCCACGCTACTGGCCGGGCATGACAGCCTTTCAAGGGCAAATTCAGCTAGTTGGGGCCAAAGGTCAAGTTTCGTTGCCCAGTAGTCAAGGGGATTGTCTACCTCGGTTGGCAGGGTGCTGTCCAAGTAGGCCTAAGCCTGTTGTTTGAGGTCCTGCTCCAGGTCCACCTGATGCTGCTGCTGCTGCTGCGGCTGGTTAGTAGTTTCCTCACTGCGCTGGTGAAGAAAGCTACTCATCATCGACTGCAGACTGAGGCAGCCGCTGCTGGTGGAGCTGCCACTGCTCCTACCACCCCACCCCTCCCCTGCTGCCATGGCAGCGGAACGCGAGCGCACAGGGCCCACAGTGTCTGAGGATGGACGTTGGCGCAGACAGGCAGAGACCAGCTGACTACATAGGTGGTTTTTATAGTACGTTATTTTGGCCTCCCTCTCAGCAGGTGTGAAAAAGGCCACCATTTTTGAACGGTAGCGAGGGTCCAACAAGGTGGACAGCCAAAAGTCATCCCTCTGTCTGATGGTTATTATTCGGCTGTCGCTACGCAAGCAAGCGAGCATGCTATGGGCCATTTGTGCCAAGGAATGCGAGGGACTCCCTGCCTCCATCTCCACAGCATACTGCCACGGTGCGTCTGGGTCCTCTGTCTCCTCCTCCTCCTCCTCCTCTACCAGATGCTCCT
This sequence comes from Staurois parvus, assembly GCF_062004578.1. Taxonomy (NCBI): domain Eukaryota; kingdom Metazoa; phylum Chordata; class Amphibia; order Anura; family Ranidae; genus Staurois; species Staurois parvus. The sequence goes on along the minus strand of NW_028318031.1, from coordinate 4,753,057 downwards.
GCTCCTCCACTCCTGTCCGCTGAGTGGAAAAACCACCCATTTCACTCAATAATTCCTGAGCACCAATGTCCTCCTCTACCTCCTCCTCTTCTTCCTGTCCTGCCCCCACAGGGGTCATGTGGCGTTGAGATCTGTGCGCCACGTCTACCGCACCCTGACCAGCCATTGTTAACAGCATTTGTTCCAGGACGTGCAACAGAGGAATGACGTCGTTCATCCCATAGTCCTGCCGACTCACGAATAGCGTGGCCTCCTCAAAGGGCCTGAGCAAGCGCAGGTGTCACGCATGAGCTGCCAATGGCTGACATCTAAGTTACACAGGGAGTACCTTTATCCGCTTTTAACATCAGGAAATCGGTGATGGCCTTTCGCTGTTCGTAAAGGCGGTCTAACATATGTAGGGTTGAATTCCACCTTGTTGCAACGTCACAGCATGAGGAGTCGGTACGGGGGCCCATGGCAGATTACGTGCCTGGCAGCAGCAATGGGAGGCCCGTAATCTGCCAGCACCCTATGTCAAAAAATTCAACACACCAGCAGTGTGAGGAGACCTGAAAGTGGCACATGGCATGAGACACTGTGGACCTGGCAGCAGCATGAGGAGGCGGTATATAGGGGCCCATGGCAGATTAGGGGCCTGGCAGCAGCTATGGGAGGCCCATAATCTGCCAGCACCCTATGTCAAAAAATTCTACACACCAGCAGTGTGTGAGGAGACCTGAAAGTGGCACATGGCAGAGTGTGGCGATGGAGACAGCAGCAATGGGAGGCCGTACAGGGACCCATGAGAGACTCTGGACCTGGCAGCAGCATGAGGAAGCGGTATATAGGGGCCTATGGCAGATTAGGGGCCTGGCAGCAGCTATAGGAGGCCCATAATCTGCCAGCACCCTATGTCAAAAAATTCAACACACCAGCAGTGTGAGGAGACCTGAAAGTGGCACATGGCATGAGACACTGTGGACCTGGCAGCAGCATGAGGAGGCGGTATATAGGGGCCCATGGCAGATTAGGGGCCTGGCAGCAGCTATGGGAGGCCCATAATCTGCCAGCACCCTATGTCAAAAAATTCTACACACCAGCAGTGTGTGAGGAGACCTGAAAGTGGCACATGGCAGAGTGTGGCGATGGAGACAGCAGCAATGGGAGGCCGTACAGGGACCCATGAGAGACTCTGGACCTGGCAGCAGCATGAGGAAGCGGTATATAGGGGCCTATGGCAGATTAGGGGCCTGGCAGCAGCTATAGGAGGCCCATAATCTGCCAGCACCCTATGTCAAAAAATTCAACACACCAGCAGTGTGAGGAGACCTGAAAGTGGCACATGGCATGAGACACTGTGGACCTGGCAGCAGCATGAGGAGGCGGTATATAGGGGCCCATGGCAGATTAGGGGCCTGGCAGCAGCTATGGGAGGCCCATAATCTGCCAGCACCCTATGTCAAAAAATTCTACACACCAGCAGTGTGTGAGGAGACCTGAAAGTGGCACATGGCAGAGTGTGGCGATGGAGACAGCAGCAATGGGAGGCCGTACAGGGACCCATGACAGACTCTGGACCTGGCAGCAGCATGAGGAAGCGGTATATAGGGGCCTATGGCAGATTAGGGGCCTGGCAGCAGCTATGGGAGGCCCATAATCTGCCAGCACCCTATGTCAAAAAATTCTACACACCAGCAGTGTGTGAGGAGACCTGAAAGTGGCACATGGCAGAGTGTGGCGATGGAGACAGCAGCAATGGGAGGCCGTACAGGGACCCATGACAGACTCTGGACCTGGCAGCAGCATGAGGAAGCGGTATATAGGGGCCTATGGCAGATTAGGGGCCTGGCAGCAGCTATGGGAGGCCCGTAATCTGCCAGCACCCTATGTCAAAAAATTCTACACACCAGCAGTGTGTGAGGAGACCTGAAAGTGGCACATGGCAGAGTGTGGCGATGGAGACAGCAGCAATGGGAGGCCGTACAGGGACCCATGAGAGACTCTGGACCTGGCAGCAGCATGAGGAAGCGGTATATAGGGGCCTATGGCAGATTAGGGGCCTGGCAGCAGCTATGGGAGGCCCGTAATCTGCCAGCACCCTATGTCAAAAAATTCTACACACCAGCAGTGTGTGAGGAGACCTGAAAGTGGCACATGGCAGAGTGTGGCGATGGAGACAGCAGCAATGGGAGGCCGTACAGGGACCCATGAGAGACTCTGGACCTGGCAGCAGCATGAGGAAGCGGTATATAGGGGCCTATGGCAGATTAGGGGCCTGGCAGCAGCTATGGGAGGCCCGTAATCTGCCAGCACCCTATGTCAAAAAATTCTACACACCAGCAGTGTGTGAGGAGACCTGAAAGTGGCACATGGCAGAGTGTGGCGATGGAGACAGCAGCAATGGGAGGCCGTACAGGGACCCATGACAGACTCTGGACCTGGCAGCAGCATGAGGAAGCGGTATATAGGGGCCTATGGCAGATTAGGGGCCTGGCAGCAGCTATGGGAGGCCCATAATCTGCCAGCACCCTATGTCAAAAAATTCTACACACCAGCAGTGTGTGAGGAGACCTGAAAGTGGCACATGGCAGAATGTGGCGATGGAGACAGCAGCAATGGGAGGCCGTACAGGGACCCATGACAGACTCTGGACCTGGCAGCAGCATGAGGAAGCGGTATATAGGGGCCTATGGCAGATTAGGGGCCTGGCAGCAGCTATGGGAGGCCCGTAATCTGCCAGCACCCTATGTCAAAAAATTCTACACACCAGCAGGGTGTGAGGAGACCTGAAAGTGGCACATGGCAGAGTGTGGCGATGGAGACAGCAGCAATGGGAGGCCGTACAGGGACCCATGACAGACTCTGGACCTGGCAGCAGCATGAGGAAGCGGTATATAGGGGCCTATGGCAGATTAGGGGCCTGGCAGCAGCTATGGGAGGCCCATAATCTGCCAGCACCCTATGTCAAAAAATTCTACACACCAGCAGTGTGTGAGGAGACCTGAAAGTGGCACATGGCAGAATGTGGCGATGGAGACAGCAGCAATGGGAGGCCGTACAGGGACCCATGACAGACTCTGGACCTGGCAGCAGCATGAGGAAGCGGTATATAGGGGCCTATGGCAGATTAGGGGCCTGGCAGCAGCTATAGGAGGCCCATAATCTGCCAGCACCCTATGTCAAAAAATTCAACACACCAGCAGTGTGAGGAGACCTGAAAGTGGCACATGGCATGAGAGACTCTGGACCTGGCAGCAGCATGAGGAAGCGGTATATAGGGGCCTATGGCAGATTAGGGGCCTGGCAGCAGCTATGGGAGGCCCGTAATCTGCCAGCACCCTATGTCAAAAAATTCTACACACCAGCAGTGTGTGAGGAGACCTGAAAGTGGCACATGGCAGAGTGTGGCGATGGAGACAGCAGCAATGGGAGGCCGTACAGGGACCCATGACAGACTCTGGACCTGGCAGCAGCATGAGGAAGCGGTATATAGGGGCCTATGGCAGATTAGGGGCCTGGCAGCAGCTATGGGAGGCCCATAATCTGCCAGCACCCTATGTCAAAAAATTCTACACACCAGCAGTGTGTGAGGAGACCTGAAAGTGGCACATGGCAGAGTGTGGCGATGGAGACAGCAGCAATGGGAGGCCGTACAGGGACCCATGAGAGACTCTGGACCTGGCAGCAGCATGAGGAAGCGGTATATAGGGGCCTATGGCAGATTAGGGGCCTGGCAGCAGCTATAGGAGGCCCATAATCTGCCAGCACCCTATGTCAAAAAATTCAACACACCAGCAGTGTGAGGAGACCTGAAAGTGGCACATGGCATGAGACACTGTGGACCTGGCAGCAGCATGAGGAGGCGGTATATAGGGGCCCATGGCAGATTAGGGGCCTGGCAGCAGCTATGGGAGGCCCATAATCTGCCAGCACCCTATGTCAAAAAATTCTACACACCAGCAGTGTGTGAGGAGACCTGAAAGTGGCACATGGCAGAGTGTGGCGATGGAGACAGCAGCAATGGGAGGCCGTACAGGGACCCATGACAGACTCTGGACCTGGCAGCAGCATGAGGAAGCGGTATATAGGGGCCTATGGCAGATTAGGGGCCTGGCAGCAGCTATAGGAGGCCCATAATCTGCCAGCACCCTATGTCAAAAAATTCAACACACCAGCAGTGTGAGGAGACCTGAAAGTGGCACATGGCATGAGACACTGTGGACCTGGCAGCAGCATGAGGAGGCGGTATATAGGGGCCCATGGCAGATTAGGGGCCTGGCAGCAGCTATGGGAGGCCCGTAATCTGCCAGCACCCTATGTCAAAAAATTCTACACACCAGCAGTGTGTGAGGAGACCTGAAAGTGGCACATGGCAGAGTGTGGCGATGGAGACAGCAGCAATGGGAGGCCGTACAGGGACCCATGACAGACTCTGGACCTGGCAGCAGCATGAGGAGGCGGTATATAGGGGCCCATGGCAGATTAGGGGCCTGGCAGCAGCAATGGGAGGCCCGTAATCTGCCAGCACCCTATGTCAAAAAATTCAACACACCAGCAGTGTGAGGAGACCTGAAAGTGGCACATGGCAGAGTGTGGCTATGGAGACAGCAGCAATGGGAGGCCGTACAGGGACCCATGACACACTCTGGACTTGGCAGCAGCATGAGGAGGCGGTATAGGGGCCCATGGCAGATTAGGGGCCTGGCAGCAGCAATGGGAGGCCCGTAATCTGCCAGCACCCTATGTCAAAAAATTCTACACACCAGCAGTGTGAGGAGACCTGAAAGTGGCACATGGCAGAGTGTGGCGATGGAGACAGCAGCAATGGGAGGCCGTACAGGGACCCATGACAGACTCTGGACCTGGCAGCAGCATGAGGAGGCGGTATATAGGGGCCTATGGCAGATTAGGGGCCTGGCAGCAGCTATGGGAGGCCCGTAATCTGCCAGCACCCTATGTCAAAAAACTGAACACACCAGCAGTGTGTGAGGAGACCTGAAAGTGGCACATGGCAGAGTGTGGCGATGGAGACAGCAGCAATGGGAGGTCTCCCATTGTCCCAACATGGCCCAAATAGTCCCAACATGGGCCCCCTGGCCACGCTTGACTTTCTGGCCACATAGTCGACATACGGCTACGTTTACTTCCTCGGGCGGCTTGACGAAAAATTGCCACACCGCCGAGTAGGAAACTTTGCCCCGATACTCCTCACTGGCTGACTGCTGCTTCCTCCGTGCACACCGGCACCACTACTGGCCGTGGTGGTAGGCTGCAGTGGAGCCGGTGCTCTACTCCGTGGCCGTTTGGCTCCACTGACACTGCTTCCACTGACACTGCTGCGACCCTCCTGCTGTCTCCTGGGCAACCCACCGACTGTTTCGCTCACTGCCAAGCTGCCACCCTCTTCTCCTGATGATGCGGAAGAAATTGCCTGATGACGACGAGGCTGCCAAGTGCGATCAACCTCCTCATCATCAAGTAGGGTCTCCGCCTCACTACTAGCCCCCTCGGCTGCGTCTGGGTCAGGAGACAGACCTGTCTCTAGACCGGCTACCGGGCCACTCTCCTCGCCACTACTTCTTCGCCTAGCTGCTGAAAAGGCGGATGTCTCCCCCCGTTCCTGACCGCCCTCTGTTAGCTCTTCCTCACTGTACAGTGGGGCTGAGCCCACAGCATGCGATACTTCGCTTGGTGAGGGAACACCAAAGGACAGGGGCAGGTAGAGGACATGTGATTTCAGTGGGCTAGGTCCCGGGCCATGCCAACTAACGGTTGTGTCTGACGTACCCACCGACCGTTGGCTGTAGGTGTCAGAGGTGACCTGGGAAGAGGAAGACGACCGAGCCAACCAATCGACGACGGCAGGGTTGTCGGTGGAGACACGACCGCTGGATGACACCGGGAGCACTGGCCTCTGGCTGCGAATAGTGCTGCCTCGACCCCTTCCTCTGCTGCCACGTCTGCTCGCTCCTAAAACATTGCCTCCTCTGCCACTCCTCTGCATGTTGTCTGACATACTCTTTAATTAAACGATTATGTGTCCCTGAGTAACAATTCTGTGTCCCTGAGTAACAATTCTGTGTCTGTGCGAGTAACAATTCTGTGGCCCTAAGTAACAGTTCTGTGGCCCTCAGTAACAATTCTGTGTCCCTGATTAACGTTTCTGTGGCCCCAAGTAACAGTTCTGTGGCCCTCAGTAACAATTCTGTGTCTGTGCGAGTAACAATTCTGTGTCTGTGCGAGTAACAATTCTGTGGCCCTAAGTAAAGTTTCTGTGGCCCTAAGTAACAATTCTCTGGCACTCAGTAACAATTCTGTCTGTCCCTGAGTAACAATTCTCTGGCACTCAGTAACAATTCTGTCTGTCCCTGAGTAAAAATTCTGTGGCCCTAAGTAAAGTTTCTGGGGCCCTGAGTAACAATTATCTGGCACTCCGTAACAATTCTGTCTGTCCCTGAGTAACAATTCTCTGGCACTCAGTAACAATTCTGTCTGTCCCTGAGTAAAAATTCTCTGGCCCTAAGTAAAGTTTCTGTGGCCCTGAGTAACAATTCTCTGGCACTCCGTAACAATTCTGTCTGTCCCTGAGTAACAATTCTCTGGCACTCAGTAACAATTCTGTCTGTCCCTGATTAAAAATTCTGTGGCCCTAATTAAAGTTTCTGTGGCCCTAAGTAACAATTCTCTGGCACTCAGTAACAATTCTGTCTGTCCCTGAGTAACAATTCTCTGGCACTCGGTAACAATTCTGTCTGTCCCTGAGTAACAATTCTCTGGCACTCAGTAACAATTCTGTCCCTGAGTAAAAATTCTGTGGCCCTAATTAAAGTTTCTGTGGCCCTAAGTAACAATTCTCTGTCCCTGAGTAACAATTCTGTCTGTCCCTGAGTAACAATTCTCTGGCACTCCGTAACAATTCTGTCTGTCCCTGAGTAAAAATTCTGTGGCCCTAAGTAAAGTTTCTGTGGCCCTGAGTAACAATTCTCTGGCACTCCGTAACAATTCTGTCTGTCCCTGAGTATGAATTCCGTGGCCCTAACTAGCGTTTCTTTGTCCCTAAGTAAAGTTTCTGTGGCCCTCAGTAACAGTTCTGTGTCTGTGCGAGTAACAATTCTGTGTCTGTGCGAGTAACAATTCTGTGGCCCTAAGTAAAGTTTCTGTGGCCCTAAGTAACAATTCTCTGGCACTCCGTAACAATTCTGTCTGTCCCTGAGTAACAATTCTCTGGCACTCAGTAACAATTCTGTCTGTCCCTGAGTAAAAATTCTGTGGCCCTAAGTAAAGTTTCTGTGGCCCTGAGTAACAATTCTCTGGCACTCCGTAACAATTCTGTCTGTCCCTGAGTAACAATTCTCTGGCACTCAGTAACAATTCTGTCTGTCCCTGAGTAAAAATTCTGTGGCCCTAAGTAAAGTTTCTGTGGCCCTAAGTAACAATTCTCTGGCACTCAGTAACAATTCTGTCTGTCCCTGAGTAACAATTCTCTGGCACTGAGTAACAATTCTGTCTGTCCCTGAGTAAAAATTCTGTGGCCCTAATTAAAGTTTCTGTGGCCCTAAGTAACAATTCTCTGGCACTCAGTAACAATTCTGTCTGTCCCTGAGTAACAATTCTCTGACACTCCGTAACAATTCTGTCTGTCCCTGAGTAACAATTCTCTGGCACTCAGTAACAATTCTGTCTGTCCCTGAGTAAAAATTCTGTGGCCCTAAGTAAAGTTTCTGTGGCCCTGAGTAACAATTCTCTGGCACTCCGTAACAATTCTGTCTGTCCCTGAGTATGAATTCCGTGGCCCTAACTAGCGTTTCTTTGTCCCTAAGTAAAGTTTCTGTGGCCCTCAGTAACAGTTCTGTGTCTGTGCGAGTAACAATTCTGTGTCTGTGCGAGTAACAATTATGTGGCCCTAAGTAAAGTTTCTGTGGCCCTAAGTAACAATTCTCTGGCACTCCGTAACAATTCTGTCTGTCCCTGAGTAACAATTCTCTGGCACTCAGTAACAATTCTGTCTGTCCCTGAGTAAAAATTCTGTGGCCCTAAGTAAAGTTTCTGTGGCCCTGAGTAACAATTCTCTGGCACTCCGTAACAATTCTGTCTGTCCCTGAGTAACAATTCTCTGACACTCAGTAACAATTCTGTCTGTCCCTGAGTAAAAATTCTGTGGCCCTAAGTAAAGTTTCTGTGGCCCAGAGTAACAATTCTCTGGCACTCCGTAACAATTCTGTCTGTCCCTGAGTATGAATTCTGTGGCCCTAACTAGCGTTTCTTTGTCCCTAAGTAACAGTTCTGTGGCCCTGAGTAACAATTCTGTGTCTGTGCGAGTAACAATTCTGTGGCCCTAAGTAACAGTTCTGTGGCCCTCAGTAACAGTTCTGTGGCCTTCAGTAACAATTCTGTGTCTGTGCGAGTAACAATTCTGTGTCTGTGCGAGTAACAATTCTGTGGCCCTAAGTAAAGTTTCTGTGGCCCTAAGTAACAATTCTCTGGCACTCAGTAACAATTCTGTCTGTCCCTGAGTAACAATTCTCTGGCACTCAGTAACAATTCTGTCTGTCCCTGAGTAAAAATTCTGTGGCCCTAAGTAAAGTTTCTGTGGCCCTAAGTAACAATTCTCTGGCACTCCGTAACAATTCTGTCTGTCCCTGAGTAACAATTCTCTGGCACTGAGTAACAATTCTGTCTGTCCCTGAGTAAAAATTCTGTGGCCCTAATTAAAGTTTCTGTGGCCCTAAGTAACAATTCTCTGGCACTCAGTAACAATTCTGTCTGTCCCTGAGTAACAATTCTCTGACACTCCGTAACAATTCTGTCTGTCCCTGAGTAACAATTCTCTGGCACTCAGTAACAATTCTGTCTGTCCCTGAGTAAAAATTCTGTGGCCCTAAGTAAAGTTTCTGTGGCCCTGAGTAACAATTCTCTGGCACTCTGTAACAATTCTGTCTGTCCCTGAGTAACAATTCTCTGGCACTCAGTAACAATTCTGTCTGTCCCTGAGTAAAAATTCTGTGGCCCTAAGTAAAGTTTCTGTGGCCCAGAGTAACAATTCTCTGGCACTCCGTAACAATTCTGTCTGTCCCTGAGTATGAATTCTGTGGCCCTAACTAGCGTTTCTTTGTCCCTAAGTAACAGTTCTGTGGCCCTGAGTAACAATTCTGTGTCTGTGCGAGTAACAATTCTGTGGCCCTAAGTAACAGTTCTGTGGCCCTCAGTAACAGTTCTGTGTCTGTGCGAGTAACAATTCTGTGTCTGTGCGAGTAACAATTCTGTGGCCCTAAGTAACAGTTCTGTGGCCTTCAGTAACAATTCTGTGTCTGTGCGAGTAACAATTCTGTGTCTGTGCGAGTAACAATTCTGTGGCCCTAAGTAAAGTTTCTGTGGCCCTAAGTAACAATTCTCTGGCACTCAGTAACAATTCTGTCTGTCCCTGAGTAACAATTCTCTGGCACTCAGTAACAATTCTGTCTGTCCCTGAGTAAAAATTCTGTGGCCCTAAGTAAAGTTTCTGTGGCCCTAAGTAACAATTCTCTGGCACTCAGTAACAATTCTGTCTGTCCCTGAGTAACAATTCTCTGGCACTGAGTAACAATTCTGTCTGTCCCTGAGTAAAAATTCTGTGGCCCTAATTAAAGTTTCTGTGGCCCTAAGTAACAATTCTCTGGCACTCAGTAACAATTCTGTCTGTCCCTGAGTAACAATTCTCTGGCACTCAGTAACAATTCTGTCTGTCCCTGAGTAACAATTCTGTGGCCCTAATAACGTTTCTGTGGCCCTAAGTAACAATTCTCTGGCACTGAGTAACAATTCTGTCTGTCCCTGATTATGAATTCTGTGGCCCTAACTAGCGTTTCTTTGTCCCTAAATAACGATTCTGTGGCCCTCATTAACAAGTCTGTGTCCCTGAGTAATGGTTCTCTGTCCCTAAGTAACTTTTCTCTGTCCCCAATTATCGTTTCTGTGGCCCTAACTCTGTCCCTGTCCCTAGTACAGAGCGGTCTGCCTCTGTTCAATAACTGCAGGCAAATGAAGAATTCCAAAATGGCCGCTATTTATAGCTCGACCATTACACAGTGCTGGCTGGCTGGCTGCTGATAGGCTGATGCGATCACATGTAGTTGAGGAATGCATTATGGGTCAGCGCGCCTTGTCTGCGCGCCTTCCCAGACATCCCCGCTCCGTCGCCGCACATGTCAGCCGCCATTTTCTGAAAAATTTCGATTCGCGCGTCCGAATTAGGCTATTTTTCGGATTCGGCACGAATCGAAATTTTTCCGATATTCGACTCGAATTCCACTTCGGATACTTCGATTCGCTCATCTCTAATTACAACCACACTTTTTGCCCTTTGAGTGTTTCCTTGTCATTTTATCTGCTACGTTATTAAAAAGAAAATTTGCCCTGGAAACAAAAAAAGCTAAAAGTCAGCAGCTACAAATAGTGTAGCTGCTTACTTTTAATAAACATACACTTACAAGTCCAGGGATCCAATACTATTCTCACCCAAGCCAATTCTTCATGTCAAGGTCCTACCTTTCCTCAGGGCTTGTGCTGCTCCATGTGCTGGCATCCATCTTAGGTGTCTGCAAAGTATTGTGGGATCCTTTATGCTTTCAGCCTCTGCGGCTCCTCCCCCAGGAGGTGGCGGCTTATCACATATAAGTCTGCTGTTTGTAGCTGTCTATTGCATTCGTGTCTTGTCTGTTGCACAGCAGCAAGCTCCTGTTTAGTTCTCATTGCTCTCCTGGATACCGACTCGGCTTCCTGGCTTCTGACCCCGACTCTGGTGACCATCCTTCCTGGCTTCTGACCCCGGCTCTGGCGACCATCCTTTCTGGCTTCTGACCCCGGCTCTGGCGACCATCCTTCCTGGCTTCTGACCCCGGCTCTGGCGACCATCCTTCCTGGCTTCTGACCCCGGCTCTGGCGACCATCCTTCCTGGCTTCTGACCCCGGCTCTGGCGATTATCCTTCCTGGCTTCTGACCCCGGCTCTGGAGACCATCCTTCCTGGCTTCTGACCCTGGCTCTGGCGACCATCCTTCCTGGCTTCTGACCCCGGCTCTGGCGACCATCCTTCCTGGCTTCTGACCCCGGCTCTGGCGATCATCCTTCCTGGCTTCTGACCTACCAAGTCATCCGCTGTTGCTGTTGGACTTGCATAGACTCTGTCTTGTTTTTGTATAATAAACCTACCTTTAATTGCACCTCCTTGTGTGCCTGGCTCCTCGCTCCCTGACACTTCACCAGTCTTTGGGTCTCTGACGCCATCATCTTGGATGTTGGAAGCCAGTTGTGCTTCACAGCTGGCTTTCCACTGCGCATGCGCGAGTAGCACTGCCCTTCCTCAATGGATCCACAGCCTCCTGGGACTGTGGCGTGTCCTACGAGGTTGCGGGTAGGCAGGTGGACCAAATTAAAATGAAAAAAAATAACAAAACACGTTGCTATAGAGAAAAAAATCCTGGGACTCAAATGGGTAAACTATTTTCAATCCTCATCTGATGTTTAGCAAATTTTTAAAAATGGTTTCATTATGTGATATTGCTAGAACAACTACAAAGCATTTAATTGCTTTTTAATAAGGCTTTGTTTACATGGAGCATTTTATTCTGTGGCCTGTGCAGAACTGTGTTTTACTGGCAGGAGGATGCACAGGTGTTGAGTGCATCCCCATGCTAGCAGTCTCATTGCTGTCAATTAGGATGCAGCAGCTGTACTAACACAGCTGCTCCTAATATGCATGGTTCCAAATGCAACCAGGGTGCACACTGATTAAATCGCTTCAGCTAGATGCCGAAGAGACAATTCACCTGATGGTTTATTCTATGTCTTGGTTTTTCTGATGGTGAGCTCTGGGTTTGGGTTTCTGGGTCTGGACACCTACTGTAGTCATTTTAGGAAAATCCTAGTCTGCTTGTTGGAAGTTCTATTTGATTTATAATATGAGAAATACTAAAAGAAGTACTAAAAAGGACAAAGTAGGGTGGAAACACTCAAAAATCCAAATTAAAATTATGACACAAAGCCTAGGGTTTACTCAGCTAACCATGTTCCACCTGAAAATATCACTTTTGGATGGACAAACCTTTCAAAGATTATTGAATCATTTTGTAACATGACATTACCTGATAAAAGATCTCTCCAAAACCAGAGACATCGACATCAGCCCAAAAGGCAGCTAGAACTGGGGGTGTATATGGGTCATTGCTTTTGAAGGTTGTGTAAGGATAACGCAGGACATAGGTGTGGTCATATATGTTGCGTTGAAAAATAATAACACCATTATCTGTGAACTGGAAAACACAAAGAGAATCATCACATCCTAACATTGTCCTATGTGAGGAGAGTTGCCAACTTTCATCAACAGCTTTTGCTAATATATCTTAAAATCAATTTTGCATCAGTAAACATTTTATGTTTTATGCAATAAATATCTAATGCTTTAGAATGTAAGCTTTCATGAGAAGGGCACTCCTAACTCTCTTGCATTGAATTTTATTGTAACTGTACTGTCTGCTTTATATTGTAAAGCGCTGCACAAACTGTTGGCACTATATAAATACTATAAACTAATAAATATTATAATAATGTTTTGCCAAATGCTGACATAAAATACTGTTTTTGAGATATTTCCATACATACTTACATAAAGGTTGTTATAAAATGCAGAGTCAAACGGAAAACCAACAGGGATATTAATCAAAGGAGAAACAAAGTCTTGGAGGCGTTTTGTTGCTTTACTGTCCCCCACTGAAGGACCATAGCTGAACAAGCGTATTTCTGAATGGAAGTAATCACAGTGAAATCTTATTTAATATGAATTCACAGTGTTAATTCATTACAGGAATGGTATGTACAAAATCTAGCCACAAAGGTGCAACAAAAAAACAAAATCATATTTCCTGAATTAAATAGTTAAGTAACATGTTGCAATTATAAAAAATATATTTAAGTCAATAGAAAAAATATTTATTAAATTTGCTGAATTCTCAGGTCAAGTAGGTGATCAGAACACTTGCCAGTACAGGTAAATCCACTACCCTTTCAGTTATTTCTAGCCTACTCCTATTAATCTGAAGAATCTTCATGATTTTAAACTTACTTTGTGAAGATCCCCACACGTTTACTTCCTAGAATTCTGTGACATGAATTCACTATGCCCTGTGAGTAGGCACGTATGTGTCACACATTTCAAAGAGACTGCCCTCTGAGGTGCTGAGAGGAGGAGTTTCAGGAGGCCAAATCAGTACAAGAATGCTGCTTGTGCACAGCAAGGTACAATGGGATATGTAGTCCTTAGAAACTGAAAGTGACCAGCAGAGAAGCTGCAAAGCATGCTGGGAATCCAGGAAATTGTGGAAAGAGATGCTAGTAGAAAGGCAGCACTCACAACATGAAAGGAGATTTTTCATGTAAGCTTACAGTGCATTGTCAAACATAACTATTGTTGGTATTGCTAGTACAATGCTAGTATTATAAAATGAAAATGTACAGTGCGCTGTGACCATAGATTTTCTTTAAGTAGTTAAGTAACATGTACCAATTATAGGAAATAAATTTCAGCCAGTGGAAAAAAAACATTTATTTAAAATGCTGCATGCTCAGGTCAAGTAGGTGATCAGCACACTTACCGGCACAGGTAAATCCGTCTCCCCTATAACCACTGGTACAAGTACATGTGTAGGATCCAAGTGTATTGGTGCACATTGCATGCTGGTCACAACTACTGAGTCCTTGAGAACACTCATCCACATCTGGAAGAAACATTGACAATATAATTCTTGCCATCATCTGCACAGCTCACCTACTTGCTGCAGATGAATAGAAAATTCAGTATCCTCTTACCTGTAGTACAGTTGCTGCCAGTCCAGCCTTTCTGGCACATACAAGAGTAAGCATTCACTTTGCTTATACAGACTGCACCATTCTTACAAGGGGAACTTGCACACTCATCAATTTCTATAAAGATATACAAAGAAATGTCATTCTGAACAACATGATTGCCTAGATTGCATTGAAAACAACAGAAACCATAACCATATGGTGGAATTACCCTAATCACATGCCCAGAATGTCTTGCTAATAATACCTATTTTAAATAAAATTATATCTAAGAATTCAAATGACTTATTTACACCAGAATTGCCTTCTTGTGTTTACTGAACAAAGGGATTTATTGAGCAATAAATTAAATAAATAGCACATATGTTCTGATACACTCACCAATTTCACATAACTGTCCTCTGTATCCCATAGGACATGAGCAGGAAAATGAATTCAGAGAACTTATACAAGTTGCACCATTCCAACAAGGCTTGCTGAGACACAAGTTTATAACTGTCAGGAAAAACAGACATTTCATACATTTTGTGTATTACAAAATTGTTTAAAATTTGATGAACACGTATGCAAACAATTTGAGCACACATGTGTAATTTTCCAATGTAATTTTTTTACAATTGAATAGATACAAAGGAGTTTCAAGTTTCCATAGCTTATGTTGATGTGGTCAGTGTTCAATTTATATAAACTGGGAAATTATCTAAAGTAACTTAGCCAACTGCTGTAGTTTAGTGTACTATAAGGTCCGAAAGTTTAGTTTTGGACTTACTTGACCAAATAACCTACATACATAGTTACATGGTTTATAAGGTTGGAAAAGCGCAGGTCTGTTCTGTTCAACCTATGTGTGTGTGTTTTTTTATTCCCTAAAAATTCCCATATCCCTGTATATTCTGTTCTTAAAGTGTTACTAAACCTAGGACCCTGCATTCACTCTATCTGGTCTCCCACAGTACACACAACATGGAAGTGCAATTATTTTAGTAAATATAAACTGCTAAATACTTTTTCTCATCAGCAGTTAGAGCAGCCTTGTGATTTCTATCTGTGTCCCGCCGAGCACTAGCTAAAGCTTGTAGGATGAGTTTTCTTTCTACTCTAGGAGGATGCAAAACGCCTGACCTCTGTCTGGACAGTGCTGATTGGCCCTGTGCTGATCACATGCACTCTCCCAAGAAAAAAAAACCTCTCTAACAATATTATTAATATTTTATTATACAGGATTTATATAGCACCAACACTTTGCGCAGAGCTTTACAAAATAAATATACACCAAACTGAGCATGTGCATGCCTGCGGTTCAGTGGTGGTCACTTGAAAAAGGGGGGGAACAGAGAAGAAAGGATCCAACAGCCTTTTTACACAATGCAGAGGATTAACCCCTTAGGTCCCACAGTGAGTATAACAAGCATGTTTTACTGCATATACAGACTGATTTTACTGTTGTGGGTTTAGTAACACTTTAAAGAAGACTTCTAAACATTTTATGGAGTTGCTGACAATCTCCTCCCAGCTAGTAACACTTCTCACAATTTAAGGTTAAGCCTCCATTCTTTTAACCTCAAATTGTGGCCATGTGCCCTCTTCAGAAATGTAAAACTGGTCATAGATGACTCAAACCTCTTCAGCAGGAGCCAGACGAGATTCAACTATGGGCAGGCTGATTGTCCACAAATCGATTGTTGTACAACTTGGGTACAATCAGTCTGATTTTGCATGCGCCTATTACCAGTGGCTATAGCCACAAGCAATAATCACTGTATTCTCCCAGCAGGGACAGCTTCACTGAACTCAATGAAAGTAAAATGAGTGTACTGAATTATATCATAAGGTAGATTCAGATACTAATTTATAGTCCTGACAAATGTATTTTTTAAAATACAAAAATAATATGTAATTGTTGCACTGAATCCCACACTCACATTCACAACTTTTGCCGGTTTCTCTATATCCTGTCTTGCAGGTACATGTGTAAGAACCTCCGGTGTTAGTGCATACAGCATTGGGGTCACATTTTGCAGTTCCCAGGGAGCATTCACCAACATCTGAAAAGCAAACACAGTTTAGCTATATACAGTATAGCCATAGGGAACATCCAGTATATTAATAATGCAGAACTGCAATAAAAAATGTAAATATATTGGCTCCAAAATTCAAAGAAAGATTTCAGAATGATTTAACTACCTAAAAAAACTCACTAGGCTCCATGGAATTCACAGCATAAAACTTGAATGGGAAAATGTGTTGCAGGTACAACCAATTATATTCCAGGGGCCACTTTTTGTTGCAGGCAGGGGCGTATTTACTGCAAGGCAAACAAAGCGTTTGCCTTGGGCGGACACAGTGGCAGGTGCACGGGATCCGAAACAGGCTGTGCATTGTGTATAGCTCAGTCAGACTGCTTATGTGTGTGGTGAGGAGCCCTCAGACATACTTGTCCTGTGTGCACACTGGCCTCTGTACAGACACATCCCTCATATAGCACCATCAGACAGGAGACCACATGCAGCACTATGGACAAGGCTCTTCCCCTCTGCACTTGGCTCCTCCCTCTGGAGTATGTAGTGTGCCCGGGGTCTGGAAATGTCCCCCATCATGTCCCCTCTCTGGAGCCCTACACCATGTAAGTGTCCCTGGAAAGGGGAGTCTGTCTCACTCAGTGTTCCTGTAACTCAACCTCATTCTTATCATACAACTTCCATCCGATTACAAACACTTCCCTCTGCACACACAACAAACAGCACAGCCTGGGGAACTACCATCGATCCTGGGGGGGAATATAGAGTCTGGATGGTCGGTGTGATTGATTTGATGGTTCAGATTATAATTGGTTTTGTATAGTAGGTGTGGTCAGTCTCCACAACAGGAATGTGGCAGGCTGCATTTTTTTGCAATGCAACCCGCACAAATGTGTGAAAACTCAAAGCTTGTAGTCTTTGAAAAAAAATTGCAAATAAAATATGAAAAGAAGAAAAACATAGCTGAACACATGCAAAAATGCAATGCAGCACATTGCAAAACACATGCAAACATGATGGCATTTTCCATTGCACTCGTGAACGGGTCCTCAGAAGCCAGTCATTCACAAGCGGGAATCTACCAGAAAAATGTTTGTGTATACCTCATGTGCAAACAGCCATGAAAAGATCTTTACCGTCCAATGCTGAAAGGCTGCAGGTAAAGGAAACAATGGGTGCTTTGGTTGCTTCATTCTATGGCATGTCTATAATTAGAGTTGAGCGAATTATTCAAAAATTCAGTTCGGCTGATTCGCCGAATTCGCCGCATAAATTCGCTTCGAGCCGAATATATTCGCTGCGAATTTAACTTATAAAAAGGGTGTTTCTAGGCTTCAGAGAGCCTTTATATTAGTGCAGAACACTGTACCTTTAATTTAAATGCCCTTGGAGTCTGCTGGGGAAGAGAAATAATACTGTCAGTCAGTATAACATGCAGATGAGTGCCGTCGATCTTAGAATCACCGCACACTTCACTCATTTGGGCAGTCACGGGGCCAAAACCAGAGTGTGGAGCCACAGTGTGGCGGTGGAGGCAGCAGCAATGGGAGGCCATACAGCACCCTATGACAAAATGGAACCCACCAGCAGTGTGAGGAGACCTGAAAGTGGCACATGGCAGAGTGTGGCGATGGAGACAGCAGCAATGGGAGGCCGTACAGGGACCCATGACACACTCTGGACCTGGCAGCAGCATGAGGAGGCGGTACAGGGGCCCATGACAGATTACGGGCCTGGCAGCAGCATGAGGAGTCGGTACGGGGGCCCATGGCAGATTACGGGCCTGGCAGCAGCATAAGGAGGCGGTACAGGGGCCCATGGCAGAGTGGCGGAGCGTAAGCAGCTAAAATTGAAGGCCATAATAATAACGAACTCTACTCCTCCGTGCAATCTACTTACGAGACCCTGGGCAGGTCTGGGTCCAATTTGTGGTAGAGACTGGTTTTGTTCAGCCATGCTTGAGCGAGTAATAACAGGTCTGTGCTGCCCTTTGGTGTCTGGCTTAATGCGCACAACACTGAACGTCCCAGCGTTTGTCAACGATTTGCCGTTAAGTGATGCAAACCCGCTGAACCACGTTCATGAGGAGCCGGTACAGGGGGCCATGAATCAGTATGGACCTGGCAGCAGCGTGAGCAGACGACAGAGGCACATGGCGCAGGGTGGCGGTGGAGGCAGCATTATTCTGAAACCATACACAGGCCTAGGTTAAAAAGCGGAAGCCGTCAGCAGCGTGAGCAGACGACAGAGACACATGGCGCAGGGTGGCGGTGGATGCAGCAGTATTCGGAAGCCAAACACAGGCCTCGGTTAAAAAGCGGAAGCCGTCAGCAGCGTGAGCAGACGACAGAGGCACATGGCGCAGGGTGGCGGTGGAGGCAGCAGCAATGGAAGGCCATACAGCACCCTATCACAAAATGGAACCCACCAACAGTGTAAGGAGACCTGAAAGTGGCACATGGCAGAGTCTGGCGATGAAGTCAGCAGCAATGGGAGGCCGTACAGGGACCCATGACACACTCTGGACCTGGCAGCAGCAAGAGGAGGCGGTACAGGGGCCCATGGCAGAGTGGCGAAGCGTAAGCAGCTTCAATTGAAGGCCATACAGAGGCCTATGTTAAAAAGTCCCCCCAGCAGCAGTGTGGGGAGACGACTATCAAGAGTCCAATGGCAGAGTGGCGGAGCAGAAGCAGCTTCAATTGAAGGCCATACACAGGCCTAGGTTAAAAAGTCCCCCCAGCAGCAGCGTGGGGAGACGACTATCAAGAGTCCAATGGCAGAGTGGCGGAGCGGAAGCAGCTTCAATTGAAGGCCATACACAGGCCTAGGTTAAAAAGTCCCCCCAGCAGCAGTGTGGGGAGATGACTATCAAGAGTCCAATGGCTGAGTGCCGATCCGGGAAGTCAGCGTTGTGATTGCAGATGCAATGCAGAAATTCTACGAAGTAATGCCGTGGGTGCGAAGAAGATCATATACCGTCGTACTTCCATCCATAAGACGGAACAACCTGCGAACCGGGAGCTTTATTGCCCTGACCCGCTGAGCAGCTTCTGGGATACCCAAGAGGCCCATGGCAGAGTGGCGGAGCGTAAGCAGCTTCAATTAAAGGCCATACAGAGGCCTATGTTAAAAAGTCCCCCCAGCAGCAGCGTGGGGAGACGACTATCAAGAGTCCAATGGCAGAGTGGCGGAGCGGAATTGAAGGCCATACACAGGCCTAGGTTAAAAAGTCCCCCCAGCAGCAGTGTGGGGAGACGACTATCAAGAGTCCAATGGCTGAGTGGCGATCCGGGAAGTCAGCGTTGTGATTGCAGATGCAATGCAGAGATTCTATGAGGTGATGCCGTGGGTGCGAAGAAGATCATATACCGTCGTACTTTCATCCATAAGACGGAACAACCTGCGAACCGGGAGCTTTATTGCCCTGACCCGCTGAGCAGCTTCTGGGATACCCAAGAGGCCCATGGCAGAGTGGCGGAGCGTAAGCAGCTTCAATTAAAGGCCATACAGAGGCCTATGTTAAAAAGTCCCCCCAGCAGCAGCGTGGGGAGACGACTATCAAGAGTCCAATGGCAGAGTGGCGGAGCGGAAGCAGCTTCAATTGAAGGCCATACACAGGCCTAGGTTAAAAAGTCCCCCCAGCAGCAGTGTGGGGAGACGACTATCAAGAGTCCAATGGCTGAGTGGCGATCCGTGAAGTCAGCGTTGTGATTGCAGATGCAATGCAGAGATTCTATGAGGTGATGCCGTGGGTGCGAAGAAGATCACATACCGTCGTACTTCCATCCATAAGACGGAACAACCTGCGAACCGGGAGCTTTATTGCCCTGACCCGCTGAGCAGCTTCTGGGATACCCAAGAGGCCCATGGCAGAGTGGCGGAGCGTAAGCAGCTTCAATTAAAGGCCATACAGAGGCCTATGTTAAAAAGTCCCCCCAGCAGCAGCGTGGGGAGACGACTATCAAGAGTCCAATGGCAGAGTGGCGGAGCGGAAGCAGCTTCAATTGAAGGCCATACACAGGCCTAGGTTAAAAAGTCCCCCCAGCAGCAGTGTGGGGAGACGACTATCAAGAGTCCAATGGCTGAGTGGCGATCCGGGAAGTCAGCGTTGTGATTGCAGATTCAATGCAGAAATTTTATGAGGTAATGCCGTGGGTGCGAAGAAGATCATATACCGTCGTACTTCCATCCATAAGACGGAACAACCTGCGAACCGGGAGCTTTATTGCCCTGACCCGCTGAGCAGCTTCTGGGATACCCAAGAGTTTGGCTTCTGTGGGGAATATGGTTGAAAACTGAAACTTAAAGGCATGTTGACGGAAGGGCACCAGTGTCAGTGCTCCGGAGGGAATATAGCTTCAAAGCTGACACTTAAAGGTATATCGACGGTCAGAGACCACAGGAAGTGGAGCTTGCGTCTTAAATCGACTGAATGTGGCAGACGTGAAACGTCTACGGGCCGTATATGAAACGGGTTGTTCCTCTTTCTGGAATAAGTGTTGGAAATGGCCACTCTTTTTGGTGTGGCGTTTTGTCTATTTAATTCCGATAACGGACTCTACTCCTCCGTGCAATCTAGTTACGAGACCCTGGGCAGGTCTGGGTCCAATTTGTGGTAGAGACTGGTTTTGTTCAGCCATGCTTGAGCGAGTAATAACAGGTCTGTGCTGCCCTTTGGTGTCTGGCTTAATGCGCACAACACTGAACGTCCCAGCATTTGTCAACGATTTGCCGTTAAGTGATGCAAACCCGCTGAACCACGTTCATGAGGAGCCGGTACAGGGGGCCATGAATCAGTATGGACCTGGCAGCAGTGTGAGGAGACCCGAAAGTGGCACATGGCGCAGGGTGGCGGTGGAGGCAGCAGTATTCGGAAGACATACACAGGACTAGTTTAAAAAGCGGAAGCTGTCAGCAGCGTGAGCAGACGACAGAGGCACATGGCGCAGGGTGGCGGTGGAGGCAGCAGTATTCGGAAGCCATACACAGGCCTAGGTTAAAAAGCGGAAGCCATCAGCAGCGTGAGCAGACGACAGAGGCACATGGCGCAGGGTGGCGGTGGAGGCAGCAGTATTCGGAAGCCATACACAGGCATAGGTTTAAAACTGGAACCCAGCAGCGTGAGCAGACGACAAAGACGCACATGGCAGAGGATGGATCTGGCAGCAGTATGAGAAGGCGGTACAGGGGCCCGTGGCACAGTGTGGTGATGGGGGCTACAGCAACTGGATGCCAGAAAGTGGCCGATAGGGCTATATACTGCATGGAATTAAAAAGTTGTAAAGACAGCGGCCTTTTTGTCCCTAATAACATGTTTGGGGCATGATTCATGGCGGATTTAGTCAGTTGTGTCAGGAACTGGTGGTTGGAAATCCAGACTAATCCACGCCTGATTCATTTTCACAAACGTGAGTCTCTCCACACTTTGGGTGGACAGTCGTGTCCTCCGCGGAGTTACAATACCTCCTGCCGCACTAAACACGCGCTCCGATGCCACGCTACTGGCCGGGCATGACAGCCTTTCAAGGGCAAATTCAGCTAGTTGGGGCCAAAGGTCAAGTTTCGTTGCCCAGTAGTCAAGGGGATTGTCTACCTCGGTTGGCAGGGTGCTGTCCAAGTAGGCCCAAGCCTGTTGTTTGAGGTCCTGCTCCAGGTCCACCTGATGCTGCTGCTGCTGTGGCTGGTTAGTAGTTTCCTCACTGCGCTGGTGAAGAAAGCTACTCATCATCGACTGCAGACTGAGGCAGCCGCTGCTGGTGGAGCTGCCACTGCTCCTACCACCCCACCCCTCCCCTGCTGCCATGGCAGCGGAACGCGAGCGCACAGGGCCCACAGTGTCTGAGGATGGACGTTGGCGCAGAAAGGCAGAGACCAACTGACTACATAGGTGGTTTTTATAGTACTTTATTTTGGCCTCCCTCTCAGCAGGTGTGAAAAAGGCCACCATTTTTGAACGGTAGCGAGGGTCCAACAAGGTGGACAGCCAAAAGTCATCCCTTTGTCTGATGGTTATTATTCGGCTGTCGCTACGCAAGCAACCGAGCATGCTATGGGCCATTTGTGCCAAGGAATGCGAGGGACTCCCTGCCTCCATCTCCACAGCATACTGCCACGGTGCGTCTGGGTCCTCTGTCTCCTCCTCCTCCTCTCCCAGATTTTCCTGCTCCTCCACTCCTGTCCGCTGAGTGGAAAAACCACCCATTTCACTCAATAATTCCTGAGCACCAATGTCCTCCTCTACCTCCTCCTCTTCTTCCTGTCCTGCCCCCACAGGGGTCATGTGGCATTGAGATCTGTGCGCTGCAGCTCAAGGAGGGTGTGCTTTGCGGTGTAGGAATGGCTGAAATGCATGCAAAGTTTCCGTGACATTTTAAGAATGTCTTGCAGTGGGATGGTGGATTTTAGGAACCGCTTGACAACCAGATTGAACACGTGAGCCATGCATGGCGCATGGCACAACCTTCCTTGACGCAGAGCAGACACCATGTTCTTTCCGTTGTCGGTCAACATGGTTCCGATTTCCAGTTTGCGCGGAGACAGCCATCTGTCGATTTCTCTGTTCATTACACTCAGAAGTTCCTCCCCTGTGTGACTACGTTTGCCAAGGCATACCAGGTGCAGCACAGCATGACACCGTTGCGCCCTGCACATGTGATATGCTGGTCGGGTAATGGGACTTGGCACGGGGGTGGCGGCTGAGGACACGGCGGAAGAAGAGGTGGTAGAGGCGGACATCTTTGCTGGACCAAGGACGTGCAAACATGGAGGCAAAAGCGGCGTGACCTGTCCAAGTTGCTGGTGCGGCTGTACCGGCACCACGTTCACCCAGTGGGCCGTAAATGACATGTACTGTCCCTGACCGTAGTTACAGCTCCACACGTCGGCGCTGCCGTGCACTTTGGCAGAGACCGACATGCTCAAAGACTGGCCCACCATCTCTTCTACATGTGAATGCAGGGCTGGCACTGCCTTTTTGGCGAAGAAATGCCGGCTTGGCACTCTCCACCGCGGCTCGGCACAAGCCATCATTTCTCGGAAAGGTGCTGAGTCCACCACTTGGAAAGGGAGGGACTGCAGCACCAGCAACTTGGACAGGAGGACGTTCAGCTTCTGCACCGTCGGGTGCGTGCTCGCAAACTGTTGTCTCTTGGAAACGGATTCCAAGAAAGACTGCTGACGGAATCCGTGAAGAGGAGTAGCAGGAGAAGGAGCATCTGAACGAGCGGAAGATGCCAACGAGCGACAACTCCCCTCAGCAGAGGTGTTGGAGCCTTGACTGGCTGATAGAGGGCGATTGACGTCGGGTGACGGAGCAAGTAACGGAGCGGGTGATGGAGCGGGGGCTGGGGCAGGCAGAACCGCCGTATCTTTATCACGGTTTTCCCAGGCCACCGAATGGCGACACTGCATATGCTGACGCAACGCTGTAGTCCCAAGATTGGCCCCCTGGCCACGCTTGACTTTCTGGCCACATAGTCGACATACGGCTACGTTTACTTCCTCGGGCGGTTTGACGAAAAATTGCCACACCGCCGAGTAGGAAACTTTGCCCCCGCTACTCCTCACTGGCTGACTGCTACTTCCTCCGTGCACACCGGCACCACTACTGGCCGTGGTGGTAGGCTGCAGTGGAGCTGGTGCTCTACTCCGTGGCCGTTTGGCTCCACTGACACTGCTGCGACCCTGCTGCCTCCTGGGCAACCCACCGACTGTTTTGCTCGCTGCCAAGCTGGCACCCTCTTCTCCTAATGATGCAGAAGCAATAGCCTGATGACGACGAGGCTGCCAAGTGCGATCAGCCTCATCATCATCAATTAGGGTCTCCGCGTCACTACTAGCCCCCTCGGCTGCGTGTGGGTCAGGAGACAGACCTGTCTCTAGACCGGCTACCGAGCCACTCTCCTTGCCAGTACTTCTTCGCCTGGCTGCTGAAGAGGCGGATGTCTCCCCCCGTTCCTGACCGCCCTCTGTTAGCTCTTCCTCACTGTACAGTGGGGCTGAGCCCACAGCATGCGATACTTCGCTTGGTGAGGGAACACCAAAGGACAGGGGCAGGTCGAGGACACGTGATTTCAGTGGGCTTGCTCCCGGGCCATGCCAACTAACGGTTGTGTCTGACGTACCCACCGACCGTTGGCTGTAGGTGTCAGAGGTGACCTGGGAAGAGGAAGACGACCGAGTCAACCAATCGATGACGGCAGGGTTGTCGGTGGAGACACGACCGCTGAATGGCACCGGGAGCACTGGCCTCTGGCTGCGACTAGTGCTGCCTCGACCCCTTCCTCTGCTGCCACGTCTGCTCGCTCCTGAAACATTGCCTCCTCTGCCACTCCTCTGCGTGTTGTCTGACATACTCTTTAATTCAATAAGCACCCCAAAAATAAAACCGGATTTAACTCTTTGAACGTACAATAGTGGTTGTGAAGCAGAAAGTCAGTATATTTAGCACAATCGGTCAATTGCAGCTTGCCGTTGGTTGTAAACTGTACGTTTATGTCACTGGAATGCACTAATCACCCAAAAAATATTACCGCCAGCCGGCGTGTAAATGGATTTAACTCTTTGAACGTACAATAGTGGTTGTGAAGCAGAAAGTCAGTTTATTTAGCACAATCGGTCAATTGCAGCTTGCCGTTGGCTGGAAACTGTACGTTTATGTCACTGGAATGCACTAATCACCCAAAAAATATTACCGCCACCCGGCGTGTAAATGGATCTAACTCTTTGAACGTACAATAGTGGTTGTGAAGCAGAAAGTCAGTTTATTTAGCACAATCGGTCAATTGCAGCTTGCGGTTGGCTGGAAACTGTACGTTTCTGTCACTGGAATGCACTAATCACCCAAAAAATATTACCGCCAGCCGGCGTGTAAATGGATTTAACTCTTTGAACGTACAATAGTGGTTGTGAAGCAGAAAGTCAGTTTATTTAGCACAATCGGTCAATTGCAGCTTGCCGTTGGCTGGAAACTGTACGTTTATGTCACTGGAATGCACTAATCACCCAAAAAATATTACCGCCACCCGGCGTGTAAATGGATCTAACTCTTTGAACGTACAATAGTGGTTGTGAAGCAGAAAGTCAGTTTATTGTACACAATCGGTCAATTGCAGCTTGCCGTTGGCTGGAAACTGTACGTTTCTGTCACTGGAATGCACTAATCACCCAAAAAATATTACCGCCAGCCGGCGTGTAAATGGATTTAACTCTTTGAATGTACAATAGTGGTTGTGAAGCAGAAAGTCAGTTTATTTAGCACAATCGGTCAATTGCAGCTTGCCGTTGGCTGGAAACTGTACGTTTATGTCACTGGAATGCACTAATCACCCAAAAAATATTACCGCCACCCGGCGTGTAAATGGATCTAACTCTTTGAACGTACAATAGTGGTTGTGAAGCAGAAAGTCAGTTTATTTAGCACAATCGGTCAATTGCAGCTTGCCGTTGGCTGGAAACTGTACGTTTATGTCACTGGAATGCACTAATCACCCAAAAAATATTACCGCCACCCGGCGTGTATATGGATCTAACTCTTTGAACGTACAATAGTGGTTGTGAAGCAGAAAGTCAGTTTATTTAGCACAATCGGTCAATTGCAGCTTGCCGTTGGCTGGAAACTGTACGTTTCTGTCACTGGAATGCACTAATCACCCAAAAAATATTACCGCCACCCGGCGTGTAAATGGATCTAACTCTTTGAACGTACAATAGTGGTTGTGAAGCAGAAAGTCAGTTTATTTAGCACAATCGGTCAATTGCAGCTTGCCGTTGGCTGGAAACTGTACGTTTATGTCACTGGAATGCACTAATCACCCAAAAAATATTACCGCCACCCGGCGTGTAAATGGATCTAACTCTTTGAACGTACAATAGTGGTTATGAAGCAGAAAGTCAGTTTATTTAGCACAATCGGTCAATTGCAGCTTGCCGTTGGCTGGAAACTGTACGTTTCTGTCACTGGAATGCACTAATCACCCAAAAAATATTACCGCCAGCCGGCGTGTAAATGGATTTAACTCTTTGAACGTACAATAGTGGTTGTGAAGCAGAAAGTCAGTTTATTTAGCACAATCGGTCAATTGCAGCTTGCCGTTGGCTGGATACTGTACGTTTATGTCACTGGAATGCACTAATCACCCAAAAAATATTACCGCCACCCGGCGTGTAAATGGATCTAACTCTTTGAACGTACAATAGTGGTTGTGAAGCAGAAAGTCAGTTTATTGTACACAATCGGTCAATTGCAGCTTGCCGTTGGCTGGAAACTGTACGTTTATGTCACTGGAATGCACTAAACACCCAAAAAATATTACCGCCAGCCGGCGTGTAAATGGATTTAACTCTTTGAACGTACAATAGTGGTTGTGAAGCAGAAAGTCAGTTTATTTAGCACAATCGGTCAATTGCAGCTTGCCGTTGGCTGGAAACTGTACGTTTATGTCACTGGAATGCACTAATCACCCAAAAAATATTACCGTCACTCGGCGTGTAAATGGATCTAACTCTTTGAACGTGCAATAGTGGTTGTGAAGCAGAAAGTCAGTTTATTTAGCACAATCGGTCAATTGCAGCTTGCCGTTGGCTGGAAACTGTACCTTTCTGTCACTGGAATGCACTAATCACCCAAAAAATATTACCGCCAGCCGGCGTGTAAATGGATTTAACTCTTTGAACGTACAATAGTGGTTGTGAAGCAGAAAGTCAGTTTATTTTGCACAATCGGCAAACTGCAGCACCAACTGTGCACGACAGCCACCAAAAAAAAAAGGGTGTATGTCACTTTAAATTTTCGATTCTTTGATAGCTGTGGCCCTAAGTAACGATTCTGTGTCCCTGAGTAACGATTCTGTGTCCCTGAGTAACGATTGTGTGTCCCTGAGTAACGATTGTGTGTCCCTGAGTAACGATTCTGTGTCCCTGAGTAACGATTCTGTGGCCCTAAAGTCTCTGTGGCCCTAACTCTGTCCCTTAATACACACAGGTCTGTCTCTCTTGAATGACCGGAGGCTAATGGAGAATTCTAAGATGGCCGCGATTTATAGCTCCA
Source organism: Staurois parvus (assembly GCF_062004578.1). NCBI lineage: Eukaryota > Metazoa > Chordata > Amphibia > Anura > Ranidae > Staurois > Staurois parvus. The sequence continues at coordinate 4,726,175 of NW_028318031.1, read as the reverse complement.
CCATTACACAGTGCTGGCTGGCTGCTGATTGGCTAATGCGATCACATGTCATGAATGAATGCATTATGGGTCAGCGCGCCTTGTCTGCGCGCCTTCCCAGAGATCCCCGCTCCGTCGCCACACATTTTTGGGAAAATTCGATTCGTGCATCCGAAGTTTGCTAATCTTCGGATTCGTTGCGAATAGAATTTTTCCAAATCTTCGGAACGAATTCCACTTCGTCATGTTCGATTCGCTCATCTCTATCTATAATGTCAGAAGGAGCATGTGATCACTGCCAGAGGATTCTGCTCCCTCCTACCTCCAATAACAGCCTAGTTTGGGCAGAAGAGAGTCCGCTCCTACTAAGAACACACCTCAATCTTAGCATGGCAATGCTTGGGAGTGAGGGCAGATTGTTCTTCTTTCTGTTTCCACTTGTCATGTGATCTGACATATCCCATGACCCGAAATGGGAAGAAGGAGAAGCTGCCTTGATTCCCAGTGGCCACTGAGCTGAGATGCAAGTCTGAAGATCTCCAGAGAGGCTGGAGGAAAATTCAGCCCTAGATCCCTCCCCTCCTCTGACCCCCCCAAAGAGCCCCTTAGACTCTTCCCTTTCTTAGAACCCTTCAGTGCACTTCCTCACTCAGATACCCCCTAGATACTTTTAGATCTATGGACCCCACAGAGCCCATCTCCCAGCTCTTCACACCTCTTTTATCCCACTGCCATAGATACCAAAGCACTCCTTAGACTGACAACAGTAATGCAGGAACATTTTTTCCTCACTGACACTGATGCAGCACCATTGTTCTTCTTAGCAACACCACCAGTGCGGGGCCAGTTTTCCTTTCAGTGACACCTTTGATGCAGTGACAATTTTTCCTTCCAGTGACACCAAGGCAGGACCATTTTTTTTCTTCCAGTTAAACCACTTTTCTCTTTGGTAACACCACTGACACAGAGTCAGTTTTTCCTTACAGTGACACCAATTACATTTTTTGTCTTCCAGGCTCACCACTGATGCAGGGATATTTTTTCCTTCACCACTGTTAGTCCCATATTTGTGCAGCGACTTTAAACTGCAGTTTTCACAGCTAACTGTATTATTTCAGTGTATGCCACAAACATTACATTTTGGTGTAGTTTTTCGCGATTAGCCCCATCTTCTCCTTCACTCAGGTGGAGAGGATGGGTGCAGTTTGCCACCTTCGTCTTGGGCACTATAAGGCCTTGTTCACTAAATGTGATTATTTTCAAGGTATACATTATGCTTTATGTATAACATTCAGTTAACCAGTTCACATTCAAAAGCTTCCTTGTAGCAAACCTCTGATTCACACACACTTAAAAAGTAAAGTAAAAGTTTAATCAGATGCCTGTTAATCCTCACATCTATAAAAATGGCTGTTGTGGAATTTATTCCTATATTACTATTATGCTTGCACAATAACATTATGGACCTTATTTTTTTACCCTCAGTTAACCTGAATTCATTTTTATGAAAGTGTGTGTTTGCTCAAAGTTCGGATAGATTGATAGTTTTGGATAGATTGAATAAAGATTACAACCCCTGTTTGGTTTGATTTGTTTATAATTCACTATACCTGTTGTTGTAGTGGAAAGGTTATGAGTTGTCATTGTTGTAGATGCAGAACTGAGGCTTGTAATGGCTTTGTTTGTTTCAAGCTGAAGGACAGTTGTTTGTGTATCACCTGTTAGAAGAAATGTAAGAGACCCTGTGAAAACTTTTGTAATAGCCTTCATTGTTGTTAGCATAAAAACATACACTGATCAGCCATAAAATGATGACCACTGACAGCTAGTGAATAACACTGGTTATCTCTTTTCAATTTCATCTGAATGTGAGTGTGCTTTGGACACAGATTAGTGCAGCTTATCAGTGCCCATCGGTTCCCATCAGTGCAGCTTATCAGTGCCCATTAGTGCCACCTATCAAAGCCACCTATCAGTGCCAATAAGTGCTACCTCATCAGTGCCCCCTGATTAGTTCCCATCAGTGCCTTGCAATGCAGCTTATCAGTGCCCATCAGTGCTGCTCCCTAGGGCCCATCAGTACAGCCTTATCACTGCCCACCAGTGCCCATCAGTGCAGCCTCATCAGTACACATCAGTGAATATCAGTGCAGGCTGATTAATGCATCCATATAAGTGACCATCAATGCAACCTCATCAGTGCCCATCAGTGCAGCCTCATCAGTGCCCTTCAGTGAAGAAATCATTTTACTTATTTTAAAAATTTTATAACAAAAACTAAGGAAAACGTTTAGTTTAAATTTTCTGTCATTTTTCATTTATTTAGCAAAATAATAAAAGCCCCAGTGAGGATTAAATACCGCCAAAAGAAAGTTCTATCTGTTGCATGACTAAGTAACTGTTATTCAAAATGTAACAGTTATAGAGTAACTCTATAGGTATATATATATATATTATTGGTGGAGTAAAATACAACCTCTTACTTTTTACTCCCTATATTTTACAGTTTGGTATATGGTATACCTGTAGTTTTAGTGGTAGGTTTCTGAGTTGTTGTTGTCGTCATTGTTAGTGTAGTTGTTGTAGTAGTTGTCGGAGTTGCAGGAGTTGAACTTGTACTGGCTTTGGTTGTTTCCAGCAGATTGATAGCTGTTAATTTATTACCTATTAGAAGAGAGGCAAAACATACCAATGCTGTCATAGCTTACATTCATAAATAACTGTGTACCTAGTAAAATGGTATTAACCATTTTTTAAACTTAATTTAGCTTTATTAACACCCTAATTTTCTTTTTCCCTTACTTATAAATATAAATAGAATGTTCACTGATTTCTCTCCAGAAAACCGGAAAGTAAATTTATCTCAATAAAAATATTAAGTTAAACAGTTGTAGGCTGATTCAGTGTATAATGCAACAGGGTACTGCAGGAAGCATTTCATATATTTAGCCAGTGAAGAGGAGTTTGATTCAGTGTACCATTTTACAGAGGACCTCAGGATGGAATATACATATTCTATGCTAAAAAATCTAAAAAAGGGACCCCTTGGATTGTAGAAATGATAGATAAAGGTATACGATAAGATCTGCATATCAAATTATACCTAATATAAAAGCCACAAGACATCTAAAAAAAAAATACCAAAGAGGCTTTTCGACTGAAAAATCACTATCAAATCATATTTTGTTTTCTTTGAGGCAAATGCCTAAAACACCCATAAGCATGGAATGAAACACCACCTATTTCAGAGCAGCATATAACTATCATATGACAAAAACTGCTATATATTGCCATCAAGTAGGGAAAGTAGGCATACAAGAAAAACGTACCATGGCAGGCAGGTATGCAACAGAGATATGAATTAAGCTGTTTTCCTGCTGGAGTTTATTAAGAGTAGAACTTCATAGATGTGTCTCTTCTCCACCTAGTTCTATGAGGCTTAAGACTGATAAAAGGAACTTAATATGGCCATATTCAAACTGAATAAATATTATCTACTCAAAATGAATAAATAAAACTAACTTAAAAAGGATAATACTTTCCAACAAAAGCAAAGGAGAAATTAATATTGATAGTAAAAATGTGGAGGATCTCTGAGGGAAGCAAATTAACGAGATCAGCTTCTGGAAGATGAAAAAAATAGGTCATAATTTATATTACATGTATTTTTATTAAAAGCAAAATGTACCTGTTTGTGATGATGATGACGATAAATAACTGAGAAATGCTGTTGAATTCAAAACAGTGTTGGATGATGGGACATAAAACAAAGATGATGTTGTCTCTGAGCTAGTTGATGTAGGTAAATGGTTATTTTCAGTAACTGTGGTAGCAGCTTTAGATTTAGTAGTTGTTATAGGGGTAGGTGTAGAGGAACCTTTTAATTGTGATTGTGTAGAGCTACTAGGAATTTGTGAAGTTGAAAAATCATTCATACTCAATGTTTCCGTATCTGACGGCTTAGCTGAAGGCATGATTGAAGAATTGGAATTTGTAAGTGATATGGTTTCATGGGAACTAGAAGTTAAAGGGGTAGAGTGTTCAGCTGCTGAGGCTGCAGAGGATGTTTCCATATTTGTTGGCTCATATGATGTAGTTTCAGGCATGCTAGAAAATGACACATTAGATAGTCCAGTTGTTGGGGTAGTACGAGGGCTCTGAATTTTAGCAGTTGTAGTGATAAAAGCACTTGTAGCAGTTGACTCAGTAGTGATCACTTTAGTAGGTGTGGAACCAGACACACTGAAAATGTTTGAAGTAGAAAATGAACTAGATTCTGTCCCTGAAAATACACTATTTGTACTGGATAATTTTGTATATGAGGATTCAGAATTTCTGATTTCTGAGGTAATTGATGAAACTGTTTGTAGTTTATTAGATGCAAAATCAGATGTTGCTCTATGTTCAGAGGTTGAAAGTGTATAGCTATCTGTTGCTTTTGAATATGAAAAAACATTTTCAGTTGATGCTTCCATATTTGTTGTTTTTGACAATGTGGTGGCTGAAGAAGTAGAAGGTCTAAGTGAACTGGTTGAAGATATGACAGAAAATAAGTCAGTAGACTGTTTTGTGGTTGGGGAAGCAGGGCTACTTTCACTTTCAGTAGTTTTAACAGTGAATGTTGGTGACTCATACATATTACTTGCTGTAGTAGATGTCGAAGTATTGATATCAGAGACTTGAGAAGTCAATATATCAGTTTTACTAGATGATTCTGTAGATGAAGCTTCAGGAGTGATGGTTTCAGTGGTAAATACAAATGGCATAGACTGGCGTACTGTAGTTGTAAAGCTAAATGCATGTTCAGAGGGGGCTAGAGTAGGGGTGGCTGTTATTTTTGAAGTAGAGAATTCATTAGCTTGTGGTGTTTCCATTTCTGTTGTGTGTGCTACTGTAACAATTGAAGAATTAAGGGAATGAGCGGGTGTGCTTTCGGAGGTGTTAGAATCTACCAAAGCTTGTTTAGATGTTGGGTGAATAGAGGTACTCTGAACTTCTGAATTTGTTATAGACTTGGAACTCGTTTGCATTTTAGAAGTTACCTCAGAGGTCTTGATATTTTTAATGGATGTGGAAGCAGAATTACTAAAGCTTTCCTCTGTAGGTTTAAGGGGCATGCTGGTTTCAGTCACTGAAAAGTCACTGGCTGTATTAAATGGTTCTGAAGTTAAAGCTTCAGAATTACTGGATTCTGATGGTAAACGAGATGACCTAGTCTGTGGTTCAGTAGATATAAACCCAGAGATTGATGTATGTTCAGATGTTGAAAGTTTAGATGCATTTAAAATTGTATCAGTAACTACTTGATTCTTTGATGACTCATGAGTAGTGGTTTTCTCAGTAGATGAGGAAACAGACATACTGGTGAAATCTGAGGTATGTACTGGAGTTGGTCTGGGTTCTAATGTGGAAACAATAGCAAGTGTACTGGAGGCCTCAATAGCTGAGGATGGAGACATGCTTGGTTCAGATTTAAATGCAGATGATGTTGTCAGTGGTTCTGTAGATTTAAAGTCAAAGGTTGTTTTATATTCAGAGGTTGACAGCCAAGATCTGCCTGTTGCTTCTGATGCTGAAATCATATTTGTACTCAATATTTCACTTATTGTTGCCTTTGGTGATGTTAGATATGAAGAAGTAAATAGTTCATTTGAGGTAGTCTCAGATGGGATAGAATGTAATTCAGTAGATTGTTTAGTTGTTGGGGAAGCAGAAACACTTTCATTTTTGGCAGTTGTTTCTGAGAATATAGATGTGAGCATTTTCGATGATGACTCATGAGTATTGCTTTCTTCAGTGAATGTGGTGGAAAATTCTGCGGTATGTTTGCCAGCTGTGCTGGGTTCTGTTGTGAAAAGAAGAGTGGCTGAACTAGATGGCTCTTTAGATGAGGATAGAGAAATGCTGCGGTCTGAGGAAATTAAAGAGGATGTAGTTATTGGTTCTGTAGGTGTAAAGCTGTAGGTTGTTTTGTATTCAGAGGTTGACAGTTCAGATCCACTTGCTGTTTCTGCAGCTGAAGTCATAGTTGTACTTAATGTTTTCTCAACTGTTTTATGTGGTGATGTTAAGTGTGAAGTAGTAGACGTCTCTTTTGTAAAAGTTTCAGATAGGATAGAAATTAATTTAGTGGACTGTTCAGTTATTGGGAAAGCAGAGGTACCTTCACTTCCAGCAGTTGCTTCAGTGAATATGGTTGTTTGCAATTTTGATGATGACTCATAAGTAGTGATTTTCTCAGTTGCCAAGGAATTGGATATACTGGTAAGATCTGAGATATTTATTGGAATTGTCCTGGGTTCAGATGTTGAAAAAACTGCAGATAAACTGGGGTCCACAGTAGACTGAGATAAAGAAAAACTAGGGTCTGATGTGAATGGAGATGATGTAGTCGGTAGTTCTGTAGATATAATGCCAATGATTGTTTTATATTCAGAGGTAGATGGAGTAGATTGGCTTGTTGTTTCTGAAGCTGAGATCAAATTTGTATGTGATGTTTCCATTATTGTTGCCTTTGGTGATGTTAGATGTGAAAAAGCAGATGGTTCACTTGGGGTCGTCTCAGGTGGGAAAGAATTTAATTCAGTAGATTGTTCAATTGTTGGGGAAACAGAGACACTTTCATTTTCAGCAGTTGTTTTGGAGAATATGGATATGAGCATTTTCGATGATGACTCATGAGTATTGCTTACTTCAGTGGTTGTGGAAGGCAATGTGGTGGAAAATTCTGAGGAATACTTTGCATCTGTGCTGGGTTCTGTTGTGAAAAGAAGAGTGGCTGATTTAGATGGCTCTGTTAATGAGGATGGAGAAATTCTGGGTTCTGATATAGTTGAAGAGGATGTAGTTTGTGGCTCTGTAGATGTAAAACTGAAGGTTATGTTGTGTTCAGAGGTTGACAGCTCAGGTCCACTTGCTGTTTCTGCAGCTGAAGTCATAATTGTACTTGATGTTTTATTAACTGTTTCTTGTGGTGATATTAAGTGTAAAGTGGTAGGTTTCTCTTTTGTGAAAGTTTCAGAAGAAACAGAGAGGAATTCAGTGGACTGTTCAGTGATTGGGGAAGCAGATGTAATTTCACTTCCATCAGTTGCTTCTGTGAATATGGTTGTTTGCAATTTTGATGATGACACATAAGTAGCAATTTTCTCAGTAGATGAGGTATCAGATATACTGGTAAGATCTGAGATATTTATTGGAACTGAACTGAGTTCTGATGCTGAAAAAGCTGCAGGTGAACTGTCGGCCACAGTAGACTGGGATAAAGAAAAACTAGGTTCTGATGTGAATGGAGACGATGTAGTCGGTAGTTCTGTAGATATAATGCCAATGGTTGTTTTATATTCAGAGGTAGATGGAGTAGATTGGTTTGTTGTTTCTGAAGCTGAGATCAAATTTGTATGTGATGTTTCCATTATTGTTGCCTTTGGTGATGTTAGATGTGAAAAAGCAGATGGTTCACTTGGGGTCGTCTCAGGTGGGAAAGAATTTAATTCAGTAGATTGTTCAATTGTTGGGGAAACAGAGACACTTTCATTTTCAGCAGTTGTTTTGGAGAATATGGATATGAGCATTTTCGATGATGACTCATGAGTATTGCTTACTTCAGTGGTTGTGGAAGGCAATGTGGTGGAAAATTCTGAGGAATACTTTGCATCTGTGCTGGGTTCTGTTGTGAAAAGAAGAGTGGCTGATTTAGATGGCTCTGTTAATGAGGATGGAGAAATTCTGGGTTCTGATATAGTTGAAGAGGATGTAGTTTGTGGCTCTGTAGATGTAAAACTGAAGGTTATGTTGTGTTCAGAGGTTGACAGCTCAGGTCCACTTGCTGTTTCTGCAGCTGAAGTCATAATTGTACTTGATGTTTTATTAACTGTTTCTTGTGGTGATATTAAGTGTAAAGTGGTAGGTTTCTCTTTTGTGAAAGTTTCAGAAGAAACAGAGAGGAATTCAGTGGACTGTTCGGTGATTGGGGAAGCAGATGTAATTTCACTTCCATCAGTTGCTTCTGTGAATATGGTTGTTTGCAATTTTGATGATGACACATAAGTAGCAATTTTCTCAGTAGATGAGGTATCAGATATACTGGTAAGATCTGAGATATTTATTGGAACTGAACTGAGTTCTGATGCTGAAAAAGCTGCAGGTGAACTGTCGGCCACAGTAGACTGGGATAAAGAAAAACTAGGTTCTGATGTGAATGGAGACGATGTAGTCGGTAGTTCTGTAGATATAATGCCAATGGTTGTTTTATATTCAGAGGTAGATGGAGTAGATTGGCTTGTTGTTTCTGAAGCTGAGATCAAATTTGTATGTGATGTTTCCATTATTGTTGCCTTTGGTGATGTTAGATGTGAAAAAGCAGATGGTTCACTTGGGGTCGTCTCAGGTGGGAAAGAATTTAATTCAGTAGATTGTTCAATTGTTGGGGAAACAGAGACACTTTCATTTTCAGCAGTTGTTTTGGAGAATATGGATATGAGCATTTTCGATGATGACTCATGAGTATTGCTTACTTCAGTGGTTGTGGAAGGCAATGTGGTGGAAAATTCTGAGGAATACTTTGCATCTGTGCTGGGTTCTGTTGTGAAAAGAAGAGTGGCTGATTTAGATGGCTCTGTTAATGAGGATGGAGAAATTCTGGGTTCTGATATAGTTGAAGAGGATGTAGTTTGTGGCTCTGTAGATGTAAAACTGAAGGTTATGTTGTGTTCAGAGGTTGACAGCTCAGGTCCACTTGCTGTTTCTGCAGCTGAAGTCATAATTGTACTTGATGTTTTATTAACTGTTTCTTGTGGTGATATTAAGTGTAAAGTGGTAGGTTTCTCTTTTGTGAAAGTTTCAGAAGAAACAGAGAGGAATTCAGTGGACTGTTCGGTGATTGGGGAAGCAGATGTAATTTCACTTCCATCAGTTGCTTCTGTGAATATGGTTGTTTGCAATTTTGATGATGACACATAAGTAGCAATTTTCTCAGTAGATGAGGTATCAGATATACTGGTAAGATCTGAGATATTTATTGGAACTGAACTGAGTTCTGATGCTGAAAAAGCTGCAGGTGAACTGTCGGCCACAGTAGACTGGGATAAAGAAAAACTAAGTTCTGATGTGAATGGAGACGATGCAGTCGGTGGTTCTGTAGATATAATGCCAATGGTTGTTTTATATTCAGAGGCATATGGAGTAGATTGGCTTGTTGTTTCTGAAGCTGAAATCATATTTGTATACGTTGTTTCCATTATTGCTGCCTTTGGTGATGTTAGATGTGAAGAAGCAGATGGTTCATTTGGGGTCATTTCAGATGGGAAAGAATGTAATTCAGTAGATTGTTCAGTTGTTGGGGAAGAAGAGACACTTTCATTTTCAGCAGTTGTTTTGGAGAATATGGATATGAGCATTTTCGATGATGACTCATGAGTATTGCTTACTTCAGTGGTTGTGGAAGGCAATGTGGTGGAAAATTCTGAGGAATACTTTGCATCTGTGCTGGGTTCTGTTGTGAAAAGAAGAGTGGCTGATTTAGATGGCTCTGTTAATGAGGATGGAGAAATTCTGGGTTCTGATGTAGTTGAAGAGGATGTAGTTTGTGGCTCTGTAGATGTAAAACTGAAGGTTATGTTGTGTTCAGAGGTTGACAGCTCAGGTCCACTTGCTGTTTCTGCAACTGAAGTCATAATTGTACTTGATGTTTTATTAACTGTTTCTTGTGGTGATGTTAAGTGTAAAGTGGTAGATTTCTCTTTTGTGAAAGTTTCAGAAGAAACAGAAAGGAATTCAGTGGACTGTTCGGTGATTGGGGAAGCAGGTGTAATTTCACTTCCATCAGTTGCTTCTGTGAATATGGTTGTTTGCAATTTTGATGATGATTCATAAGTAGCAATTTTCTCAGTAGATGAGGTATCAGATATACTGGTAAGATCTGAGATATTTATTGGAACTGAACTGAGTTCTGATGCTGAAAAAGCTGCAGGTGAACTGTCGGCCACAGTAGACTGGGATAAAGAAAAACTAAGTTCTGATGTGAATGGAGACGATGCAGTCGGTGGTTCTGTAGATATAATGCCAATGGTTGTTTTATATTCAGAGGCATATGGAGTAGATTGGCTTGTTGTTTCTGAAGCTGAAATCATATTTGTATACGTTGTTTCCATTATTGCTGCCTTTGGTGATGTTAGATGTGAAGAAGCAGATGGTTCATTTGGGGTCATTTCAGATGGGAAAGAATGTAATTCAGTAGATTGTTCAGTTGTTGGGGAAGAAGAGACACTTTCATTTTCAGCAGTTGTTTTGGAGAATATGGATATGAGCATTTTCGATGATGACTCATGAGTATTGCTTACTTCAGTGGTTGTGGAAGGCAATGTGGTGGAAAATTCTGAGGAATACTTTGCATCTGTGCTGGGTTCTGTTGTGAAAAGAAGAGTGGCTGATTTAGATGGCTCTGTTAATGAGGATGGAGAAATTCTGGGTTCTGATATAGTTGAAGAGGATGTAGTTTGTGGCTCTGTAGATGTAAAACTGAAGGTTATGTTGTGTTCAGAGGTTGACAGCTCAGGTCCACTTGCTGTTTCTGCAGCTGAAGTCATAATTGTACTTGATGTTTTATTAACTGTTTCTTGTGGTGATATTAAGTGTAAAGTGGTAGGTTTCTCTTTTGTGAAAGTTTCAGAAGAAACAGAGAGGAATTCAGTGGACTGTTCGGTGATTGGGGAAGCAGATGTAATTTCACTTCCATCAGTTGCTTCTGTGAATATGGTTGTTTGCAATTTTGATGATGACACATAAGTAGCAATTTTCTCAGTAGATGAGGTATCAGATATACTGGTAAGATCTGAGATATTTATTGGAACTGAACTGAGTTCTGATGCTGAAAAAGCTGCAGGTGAACTGTCGGCCACAGTAGACTGGGATAAAGAAAAACTAGGTTCTGATGTGAATGGAGACGATGTAGTCGGTAGTTCTGTAGATATAATGCCAATGGTTGTTTTATATTCAGAGGCATATGGAGTAGATTGGCTTGTTGTTTCTGAAGCTGAAATCATATTTGTATACGTTGTTTCCATTATTGCTGCCTTTGGTGATGTTAGGTGTGAAGAAGCAGATGGTTCATTTCTGGTCATTTCAGATGGAAAAGAATTTAATTCAGTAGATTGTTCAGTTGTTGGGGAATCAGAGACAATTTTATTTTCGGTAGTTGTTTCGGTGAATACAGAGGTGAGCATTTTTGATGATGACTCATGAGTATTGCTTACTTCAGTGGTTGTGGAAGGCAATGTGGTCCAAAATTCTGAGGTATATTTTTCAGCTGTGCTAGGTTCTGTTGTGAAAAGAAGAGTGGCTGAACTGGATGGCTCTGTAGCTGAGGATGGAGAAATGCCAGGTTCTGATGTAGTTAAAGTGGATGTAGTTAGTGGTTCTGTAGATATAAAACTGAAGGTTGTTTTGTGTTCAGACGTTGACAGCTCAGGTCCACTTGCTGTTTCTGCAGCTGAAGTCATAATTGTACTTGATGTTTTCTTAACTGTTTCTTGTGGTGATGTTAAGTGTGAAGTGGTAGGTGTGTCTTTCGTGAAAGTTTCAGAAGCAATAGAGAGGAATTCAGTGGACTGTTCAGTGATTAGGGAAGCAGAGGTAGTTTCACTTCCATCAGTTGCTTCTGTGAATATAGTTGTTTGCAATTGTGATGATGAATTATAAGTAGTGGTTTTCTCAGTAGATGAGGTACCGGATAAACTGGTGACCTCTGAGATATATATTGGAACTGCACTGGGTTCTGATGCTGAAAAAAGTGCAGAAGAACTGGGGGTCACAGTAGACTGGGATAAAGAAAAACTAGGTTCTGATGTGACTGGAGATGATGTAGTCGATGGTTCTGTAGATATAATGCCAATGATTGCTTTATATTCAGAGGTAGATGGAGTAGATTGTCTTATTGTTTCTGAAGCTGAGATCATATTTGTATGTGATGTTTCCATTATTGTTGCCTTTGGTGATGTTAGATATGAAAAAGCAGATGGTTCACCTGAGGTTGTCTCAGGTGGGAAAGAAATTAATTCAGTAGATTGTTCATTTGTTGGGGAAGCAGAGACACCTTCATTTTCGGCAGTTGTTTTGGAGAATATGGATGTGAGCATTTTCGATGATGACTCATAAATACTGCTTACTTCAGTGGTTGTGGAAGGCAATGTGGTTGAAAATTCTGAGGTATACTTCGCATCTGTGCTGGGTTCTGTTGTGAAAAGAAGAGTGGCTGATCTAGATGGCTCTGTTAATGAGGATGGAGAAATTCCAGGTTCTGATGTAGTTGAAGAGGATGTAGTTTGTGGCTCTGTAGATGTAAAACTGAAGGTTATGTTGTGTTCAGAGGTTGACAGCTCAGGTCCACTTGCTGTTTCTGCAACTGAAGTCATAATTGTACTTGATGTTTTATTAACTGTTTCTTGTGGTGATGTTAAGTGTAAAGTGGTAGATTTCTCTTTTGTGAAAGTTTCAGAAGAAACAGAAAGGAATTCAGTGGACTGTTCGGTGATTGGGGAAGCAGGTGTAATTTCACTTCCATCAGTTGCTTCTGTGAATATGGTTGTTTGCAATTTTGATGATGATTCATAAGTAGCAATTTTCTCAGTAGATGAGGTATCAGATATACTGGTAAGATCTGAGATATTTATTGGAACTGAACTGAGTTCTGATGCTGAAAAAGCTGCAGGTGAACTGTCGGCCACAGTAGACTGGGATAAAGAAAAACTAAGTTCTGATGTGAATGGAGACGATGCAGTCGGTGGTTCTGTAGATATAATGCCAATGGTTGTTTTATATTCAGAGGCATATGGAGTAGATTGGCTTGTTGTTTCTGAAGCTGAAATCATATTTGTATACGTTGTTTCCATTATTGCTGCCTTTGGTGATGTTAGATGTGAAGAAGCAGATGGTTCATTTGGGGTCATTTCAGATGGGAAAGAATGTAATTCAGTAGATTGTTCAGTTGTTGGGGAAGAAGAGACACTTTCATTTTCAGCAGCTGTTTTGGAGAATATGGATGTGAGCTTTTTTGATGATGACTCGTGAGTATTGCTTACTTCAGTGGTTGTGGAAGGCAATGTGGTGGAAAATTCTGAGGTATATTTGACAGCTGTGCTTGGTTCTGTTGTGAAAAGAAGAGTGGCTGAACTAGATGGCTCTGTAGCTGAGGATGGAGAAATGCCAGGTTCTGATGTAGTTAAAGAGGATGTAGTTAGTGGTTCTGTAGATATAAAACTGACGGTTGTTTTGTGTTCAGAGGTTGACAGCTCAGGTTCACTTGCTGTTTCTGCAGCTGAAGTCATAATTGTACTTGATGGTTTCTTTACTGTTTCTTGTGGTGATGTTAAGTGTGAAGTAGTAGGTGTTTCTTTTGTGAAAGTTTCAGAAAAAATAGAGAGGAATTCAGTGGACTGTTCGGTGATTGGGGAAGCAGAGGTAGTTTCACTTCCATCAGTTGCTTCTGTGAACATAGTTGTTTGCAATTTTGATGACTCATAATTAGTGGTTTTCTCAGTAGATGAGGTACCGAATATACTGGTGGCCTCTGAGATATATATTGGAACTGCACTGGGTTCGGATGCTGAAAGAAATGCAGAAGAACTGGGGGCCACAGTAGACTGAGATAAAGAAAAACTAGTTTCTAATGTGAATGGAGTTGATGTACTTGGTAGTTCTGTAGATATAATGCCAATGGTTGTTTTATATTCAGAGGCATATGGAATAGATTGGCTCGTTGTTTCTGAAGCTGAGATCATATTTATATGTGATGTTTCCTTTATTGTTGCTTTTGGTGATGTTAGATCTGCAGAAGCAGATGGTTCATTTGGGGTTGTCTCAGATGGGAAAGAATTTAATTCAGTATATTGGTCAGTTGTTGGGGAAGCAGAGACACTTTCATTTTCTGCAGTTGTTTTGGTGAATATAGAGGTGAGCATTTTCGATGATGACTCATGAGTACTGCTTACTTCAGTGGTTGTGGAAGGCAATGTGGTCAAAAATCCTGAGGTATATTTTGCATCTGTGCTGGGTTCTGTTGAGAAAAGAAGAGTGGTTGAACTGGATGGCTCTGTAGCTGAGGATGGAGAAATGCCAGGTTCTGATGTAGTTAAAGAGGATGTAGTTAGTGGTTCTGTAGATATAAAACTGAAGGTTGTTTTGTGTTCAGAGGTTGATAACTCAGGTCCACTTACTGTTTCTGCAGCTGAAGTCATAATTGTACTTGATGGTTGCTTAACTGTTTCTTGTGGTGATGTTAAGTGTGAAGTGGTAGGTGTGTCTTTCGTGAACGTTTCAGAAGAAATAGAGAGGAATTCAGTGGACTGTTCAGTGATTGGGGAAGCAGAGGTAGTTTCACTTCCATCAGTTGCTTCTGTGAATATAGTTGTTTGCAATTGTGATGATGACTTATAAGTAGTGGTTTTCTCAGTAGATGAGGTACCAGATATACTGGTGACCTCTGAGATATATATTGGAACTGCACTGGGTTCTGATGCTGAAAAAAGTGCAGAAGAACTGGGGGTCACAGTAGACTGGGATAAAGAAAAACTAGGTTCTGATGTGACTGGAGATGATGTAGTCGATGGTTCTGTAGATATAATGCCAATGATTGCTTTATATTCAGAGGTAGATGGAGTAGATTGGCTTATTGTTTCTGAAGCTGAGATCATATTTGTATGTGATGTTTCCATTATTGTTGCCTTTGGTGATGTTAGATATGAAAAAGCAGATGGTTCACCTGAGGTTGTCTCAGGTGGGAAAGAAATTAATTCAGTAGATTGTTCATTTGTTGGGGAAGCAGAGACACCTTCATTTTCGGCAGTTGTTTTGGAGAATATGGATGTGAGCATTTTCGATGATGACTCATAAATACTGCTTACTTCAGTGGTTGTGGAAGGCAATGTGGTTGAAAATTCTGAGGTATACTTCGCATCTGTGCTGGGTTCTGTTGTGAAAAGAAGAGTGGCTGATCTAGATGGCTCTGTTAATGAGGATGGAGAAATTCCAGGTTCTGATGTAGTTGAAGAGGATGTAGTTTGTGGCTCTGTAGATGTAAAACTGAAGGTTATGTTGTGTTCAGAGGTTGACAGCTCAGGTCCACTTGCTGTTTCTGCAGCTGAAGTCATAATTGTACTTGATGTTTTATTAACTGTTTCTTGTGGTGATGTTAAGTGTAAAGTGGTAGATTTCTCTTTTGTGAAAGTTTCAGAAGAAACAGAAAGGAATTCAGTGGACTGTTCGGTGATTGGGGAAGCAGGTGTAATTTCACTTCCATCAGTTGCTTCTGTGAATATGGTTGTTTGCAATTTTGATGATGATTCATAAGTAGCAATTTTCTCAGTAGATGAGGTATCAGATATACTGGTAAGATCTGAGATATTTATTGGAACTGAACTGAGTTCTGATGCTGAAAAAGCTGCAGGTGAACTGTCGGCCACAGTAGACTGGGATAAAGAAAAACTAAGTTCTGATGTGAATGGAGACGATGCAGTCGGTGGTTCTGTAGATATAATGCCAATGGTTGTTTTATATTCAGAGGCATATGGAGTAGATTGGCTTGTTGTTTCTGAAGCTGAAATCATATTTGTATACGTTGTTTCCATTATTGCTGCCTTTGGTGATGTTAGATGTGAAGAAGCAGATGGTTCATTTGGGGTCATTTCAGATGGGAAAGAATGTAATTCAGTAGATTGTTCAGTTGTTGGGGAAGAAGAGACACTTTCATTTTCAGCAGCTGTTTTGGAGAATATGGATGTGAGCTTTTTTGATGATGACTCGTGAGTATTGCTTACTTCAGTGGTTGTGGAAGGCAATGTGGTGGAAAATTCTGAGGTATATTTGACAGCTGTGCTTGGTTCTGTTGTGAAAAGAAGAGTGGCTGAACTAGATGGCTCTGTAGCTGAGGATGGAGAAATGCCAGGTTCTGATGTAGTTAAAGAGGATGTAGTTAGTGGTTCTGTAGATATAAAACTGACGGTTGTTTTGTGTTCAGAGGTTGACAGCTCAGGTTCACTTGCTGTTTCTGCAGCTGAAGTCATAATTGTACTTGATGGTTTCTTTACTGTTTCTTGTGGTGATGTTAAGTGTGAAGTAGTAGGTGTTTCTTTTGTGAAAGTTTCAGAAAAAATAGAGAGGAATTCAGTGGACTGTTCGGTGATTGGGGAAGCAGAGGTAGTTTCACTTCCATCAGTTGCTTCTGTGAACATAGTTGTTTGCAATTTTGATGACTCATAATTAGTGGTTTTCTCAGTAGATGAGGTACCGAATATACTGGTGGCCTCTGAGATATATATTGGAACTGCACTGGGTTCGGATGCTGAAAGAAATGCAGAAGAACTGGGGGCCACAGTAGACTGAGATAAAGAAAAACTAGTTTCTAATGTGAATGGAGTTGATGTACTTGGTAGTTCTGTAGATATAATGCCAATGGTTGTTTTATATTCAGAGGCATATGGAATAGATTGGCTCGTTGTTTCTGAAGCTGAGATCATATTTATATGTGATGTTTCCTTTATTGTTGCTTTTGGTGATGTTAGATCTGCAGAAGCAGATGGTTCATTTGGGGTTGTCTCAGATGGGAAAGAATTTAATTCAGTATATTGGTCAGTTGTTGGGGAAGCAGAGACACTTTCATTTTCTGCAGTTGTTTTGGTGAATATAGAGGTGAGCATTTTCGATGATGACTCATGAGTACTGCTTACTTCAGTGGTTGTGGAAGGCAATGTGGTCAAAAATCCTGAGGTATATTTTGCATCTGTGCTGGGTTCTGTTGAGAAAAGAAGAGTGGTTGAACTGGATGGCTCTGTAGCTGAGGATGGAGAAATGCCAGGTTCTGATGTAGTTAAAGAGGATGTAGTTAGTGGTTCTGTAGATATAAAACTGAAGGTTGTTTTGTGTTCAGAGGTTGATAACTCAGGTCCACTTACTGTTTCTGCAGCTGAAGTCATAATTGTACTTGATGGTTGCTTAACTGTTTCTTGTGGTGATGTTAAGTGTGAAGTGGTAGGTGTGTCTTTCGTGAACGTTTCAGAAGAAATAGAGAGGAATTCAGTGGACTGTTCAGTGATTGGGGAAGCAGAGGTAGTTTCACTTCCATCAGTTGCTTCTGTGAATATAGTTGTTTGCAATTGTGATGATGACTTATAAGTAGCGGTTTTCTCAGTAGATGAGGTACCGGATATACTGGTGACCTCTGAGATATATATTGGAACTGCACTGGGTTCTGATGCTGAAAAAAGTGCAGAAGAACTGGGGGTCACAGTAGACTGGGATAAAGAAAAACTAGGTTCTGATGTGACTGGAGATGATGTAGTCGATGGTTCTGTAGATATAATGCCAATGATTGCTTTATATTCAGAGGTAGATAGAGTAGATTGGCTTATTGTTTCTGAAGCTGAGATCATATTTGTATGTGATGTTTCCATTATTGTTGTCTTTGGTGATGTTAGATATGAAGAAGCAGATGGTTCACTTGAGGTCGTCTCAGGTGGGAAAGAAATTAATTCAGTAGATTGTTCATTTGTTGGGGAAGCAGAGACACTTTCATTTTCGGCAGTTGTTTTGGAGAATATGGATGTGAGCATTTTCGATGATGACTCATGAGTATTGCTTACTTCAGTGGTTGTGGAAGGCAATGTGGTTGAAAATTCTGAGGTATATTTTGCAGCTGTGTTGGGTTCTGTTGTGAAAAGAAGAGTATCAGAACTAGATGGCTCTGTAAATGAGGATGGAGAAATGCCAGGTTCTGATATAGTTAAAGAAGATGTAGTTAGTGGCTCTGTAGATGTAAAACTGAAGGTTGTTTTGTGTTCAAAGGTTGACAGCTCAGGTCCACTTGCTGTTTCTGCAGCTGAAGTCATAATTGCACTTGATGTTTTCATAACTGTTTCTTGTGGTGATGTTAAGTGTGAAGTGGTAGGTGTCTCTTTTGTGAAAGTTTCAGAAGAAACAGAAAGGAATTCAGTGGACTGTTTGGTGATTGGGGAAGCAGAGGTAGTTTCACTTCCATCAGTTTCTTCTGTGAATATGGTTGTTTGCAAGTTTGATGATGACTCATAAGTAGCGATTTTCTCAGTAGATGAGGTATCGGATATACTGGTAAGATCTGAGATATTTATTGGAACTGAACTGAGTTCTGAAGCTGAAAAAGCTGCAAGTGAACTGATGGCCACAGTAGACTGGGATAAAGAAAAACTAGGTTCTGATGTGAATAGATATGATGTAGTTGGTGGTTCTGTAGATATAATGCCAATGGTTGTTTTATATTCAGAGGCATAGGGAGCAGATTGGTTTGTTGTTTCTGAAGCTGAAATCATATTTGTATATGTTGTTGCCATTATTGCAGCGTTTGGTGATGTTAAAGGTGAAGAAGCAGATGGTTCATTTGGTGTCATTTCAGATGAAGAAGAATGTAATTCAGTAGATTGTTCAGTTGTTTGGGAAGCAGAGACACTTTTATTTTCAGTAGTTGTTTCAGTGAATATAGAAGTGAGCATTTTCGATGATGACTCATGAGTACTGCTTATTTCAGTGGTTGTGGAAGGCAATGTGGTCAAAAATCCTGAGGTATATTTTGCATCTGTGCTGGGTTCTGTTGAGAAAAGAAGAGTGGTTGAACTGGATGGCTCTGTAGCTGAGGATGGAGAAATGCCAGGTTCTGATGTAGTTAAAGAGGATGTAGTTAGTGGTTCTGTAGATATAAAACTGAAGGTTGTTTTGTGTTCAGAGGTTGACAGCTCAGGTCCACTTACTGTTTCTGCAGCTGAAGTCATAATTGTACTTGATGGTTGCTTAACTGTTTCTTGTGGTGATGTTAAGTGTGAAGTAGTAGGTGTGTCTTTCGTGAACGTTTCAGAAGAAATAGAGAGGAATTCAGTGGACTGTTCGGTGATTGGGGAAGCAGAGGTAGTTTCACTTCCATCAGTTGCTTCTGTGAATATAGTTGTTTGCAATTGTGATGATGACTTATAAGTAGCGGTTTTCTCAGTAGATGAGGTACCGGATATACTGGTGACCTCTGAGATATATATTGGAACTGCACTGGGTTCTGATGCTGAAAAAAGTGCAGAAGAACTGGGGGTCACAGTAGACTGGGATAAAGAAAAACTAGGTTCTGATGTGACTGGAGATGATGATGCCTTTGGTGATGTTAGATGTGAAAAAGCAGATGGTTCACCTGAGGTTGTCTCAGGTGGGAAAGAAATTAATTCAGTAGATTGTTCATTTGTTGGGGAAGCAGAGACACTTTCATTTTCGGCAGTTGTTTTGGAGAATATGGATGTGAGCATTTTCGATGATGACTCATAAATACTGCTTACTTCAGTGGTTGTGGAAGGCAATGTGGTGGAAAATTCTGAGGTATACTTCGCATCTGTGCTGGGTTCTGTTGTGAAAAGAAGAGTGGCTGATCTAGATGGCTCTGTTAATGAGGATGGAGAAATTCCAGGTTCTGATGTAGTTGAAGAGGATGTAGTTTGTGGCTCTGTAGATGTAAAACTGAAGGTTATGTTGTGTTCAGAGGTTGACAGCTCAGGTCCACTTGCTGTTTCTGCAGTTGAAGTCATAATTGTACTTGATGTTTTATTAACTGTTTCTTGTGGTGATGTTAAGTGTAAAGTGGTAGGTGTCTCTTTTGTGAAAGTTTCAGAAGAAAGAGAGAGGAATTCAGTGGACTGTTCGGTGATTGGAGAAGCAGATGTAATTTCACTTCCATCAGTTGCTTCTGTGAATATGGTTGTTTGCAATTTTGATGATGACTCATAAGTAGCAATTTTCTCAGTAGATGAGGTATCAGATATACTGGTAAGATCTGAGATATTTATTGGAACTGAACTGAGTTCTGATGCTGAAAAAGCTGCAAGTGAACTGTCGGCCACAGTAGACTGGGATAAAGAAAAACTAGGTTCTGATGTGAATGGAGATGATGTAGTCGGTGGTTCTGTAGATATAATGCCAATGGTTGTTTTATATTCAGAGGCATATGGAGTAGATTGGCTTGTTGTTTCTGAACCTGAAATCATATTTGTATACATTGTTTCCATTATTGCAGCCTTTGATGATGTTAGGTGTGAAGAAGCAGATGGTTCATTTGGGGTCATTTCAGATGGGAAAGAAATTAATTCAGTAGATTGTTCAGTTGTTGGGGAAGCAGAGACACTTTCATTTTCAGCAGTTGTTTTGGAGAATATGGATGTGAGCTTTTTTGATGATGACTCATGAGTATTGCTTACTTCAGTGGTTGTGGAAGGCAATGTGGTGGAAAATTCTGAGGTATATTTGACAGCTGTGCTGGGTTCTGTTGTAAAAAGAAGAGTGGCTGAACTAGATGGCTCTGTAGCTGAGGATGGAGAAATGTCAGGTTCTGATGCAGTTAAAGAGGATGAAGTTAGTGGTTCTGTAGAAGTAAAACTGAAGGTTGTTTTGTGTTCAGAGGTTGACAGCTCAAATCTGCTTGTTGCCTCTGAAGCTGAAATCATATTTGTATCTGAAGGTTCGCTATTTGTGGCCTTTGGTGATGTTAGAGATGAAAAGGCAGATGGCTCATTTGCGGTTGACTCATATAGGATAGGATTCATTTCAGTAGACTGTTCAACTGAGAAAGAAGAAACATTTTCTCTTTTAGCCGCTGTTTCAGTAAATGTTTGAAATTGTGATGATGACCCATAAGTAGTGATTTTCTCAGTAGAGGAGAATGCAGATGTACTGGCGAATTCTGAGGTATATATTGGAGCTGCGCTGGGTTCTAATGTGGAAACAATAGCAATTCTACTGGAAGCCTCGGTAGATGAAGTTATAGACTTGCTAGGTTCTGATATAAATGAAGAGGATGTAGCATTTTTTTCTGTAGATGTAGAGCCAAGCCTGGTTTCATATTCAGAGGCTGACTGTCCAGATCTGCTTGTTGCTTCTGAAGCTGAAACCATGTTGGAACTCACTGATTCACCTACTGTTGCCTTTGGCGATTTTAGATGTGAAGAAGCAGATGTTTCAATTGAGGTAGTCTCAGATGGGATGAAATTCAATTCAGTAGACTGTTCACTTTTTGGCAAAACAAAGGTACTTTTGCTTTTAGCTGTTGTTTCAGTGAATGCAGTTGTTTGCAATTTTGATGATAAATCATCAGTAGTGATTTTCTCAGTAGATGAAGAAGCATATGTACTGGTGAGCTCTGAGAAATTTATTGAAACTGCCTTGGTTTCTGATGTTGAAACAACAGCAGATGAACTGGGAGTCTCAGTAGACTGTGACAGAGAAATTCTGGTTTCTGATGAGAATAGAGATGATGTAATGAGTGGTTCTGTAGATATATTATCAATGGTTGTTTTATATTCAGAGGTTGATGGAGCAGACTGGCTTGTTTTAGAAGCCCAAATCAAACTTGCACTTGATTTTTCACTAAATGATGATATTGGTGATGTCAAGTGCAAAGAAGTAGATGGTTCATTTGAGGTAGTTTCTGATGAGATAGAATTCAGTTGAGTAGACTGTTCATTTGTTAGGGAAGCCAAGGCACTTTCACTTTCAGCAGTTTTTTCAGTTAATAAAGTTGTCTGCAATTTTGATGATGACTCAGAAGTAGTGATATTCTCAGTAAATGAGGAAGCAGATGTACTGGTGAACTCTGAGGTGTACCCTGGAGCTGAGCTGGGTTCTGATGCTGAAAAAATAGCAGATGAAGACAGAGAAACGCTGAGTTCTGATTTGGATAGAGATGATGCAGACAGTGGTTCTGTAGATGTTTCATATTGAGATGTTGATGACCCAGATGCACGTGTATCTTCTGAAGATAACCCAGTTCTGTGTGTTGCTGCAGAAGTTGAAAACATGTTTGCATTATATGTTTCTTTAATAGATACCTTTGATGAAGTTAAGTCTGTTGAAGTAGACAATTCATTTGAGATAGTTTCAGATAGAGTAGACTGTTTAGTTGGTGGTGAAAAAGAGGAATCAGATATACTAGAAAGTAAAGTGAAAATAGGAGCTGTGTCGGTTTTTATTGTGGAAAAAACAGCAGTTGTACTGGATGTTTCTATAAGTGAAGAAAAAGAAGCACTGGGTTCTGAAGCAAATAAAGATGATGTTATCAGGAGTTCAGTAGATCTAACGTTAGAGATTGTTTCATATTCAGAAGGGTTCTTTTGAGTGTTAGAAGTCAGTACAGTAAATGGTTTAGTTGTTGAGGAAACAAGGGTACTTTCACTTTCATCAAGTGTAACAGTGACTGTACTTGTTTCCAATGTAGACAGTGACGTAGATGTAGACGGACTTACGAATTTAGTGGATGTGGAGATTTCTGAAACAGATGAAGGTATTATATTGCTTTCTATTGTTGAAAAAAATTCAGTTTTGCTGGATGATTCTGCAGATAAGGTTTTAGAGGTGCTTGTTTCTGATTGTGTAGGGCTGTCTGTTGCTTCTAGAGTTGATATTTCAATATTTGTTGCAACTGGCAATTGAATGATTGAAGAACTAGATGGTTCAAGGGAAGTGGCAATGTCAGCATCAGAAGTTGACTGTCCATTAATAGAAGCAGCAGAGCTTTCACTGCCAGCAGCTGTAGTGGAGAATATTCTTGTGGAAACTGTAGAAGTCCTAACAATAGGAATGACACTGGATGTTTTGGATATTTCTGAAGCAGATGTAGGAAGTGCACTGGGTTCTGGAAAAAAAATTGCAGTGTTTTAAAAATAAGAAAGTTCACTGTGATTTAAGATGTTGAGTATGCAAAAGTTAGTTGTTATTCTAGCTTCCAAGTTAATAACTGATATAGTTACATCTATTAAAGTATAACTAAAGGCAAAACATGTTTTTTTTTAGTTTTGGACAGAGTGGAGAGGGATTAGAATACCTGTTAGGATTTTATTGTTACTGCTGCCCTCATTAGGGACATTCACCCACTCTATTTGTCATGCTTACTGTCACCATCAAAATAGAAAGTAAATCCAAAATGTTGGGTTGTCCCCAGAACAGCAATAGAATGGAGACACTAGTTCTTGTTGTCTGTGAGTCCCAATGTATTCTTTTAATTGGCAGGGATTTCCTCTCACTCCCTGTCCAAAATGAAAAAAAAAATGCCTATAGTTTTATTTTAATTCCTGTGGTTCCAATCGGTAATGAAAACATTTAGAAAAATTCTTTGATGTCAATTCAGTTTATTAGTTCTGCTCAAGAATTTCTTATCTGTATTTCATATGTTGGAATTCAAGTAAATGACACCTCTCCCCACACTTTTACTTTGTTTTACAAATGAAAAACTATGTTGTTTTACCCTCATAGATAACATGCGGAAACCCTAGACATATTGGCTGGTCTCTCTAAGGTTAGATGTCCATGCCATTGCAATCACCCATATTTCCTTCTGAAGAAAACAGCCAATTCAACAAGAACCCTAAAAATGGGGTCACTTCAGAGCCCCAAAGCAATGCTGAATACCAGACCACTTACTTCCTCAAAGCAACCATGTTTAATTTCTAAAATAGGTAATTGGCAGACACCCTGTAAATGAATAAGCTAAATACTCAACTGTAGTGATAGGTGAATCTGTTTAGGCTTGATTTTCCACAGTCTCACCAACAGCATACACTGGTAGTGCATATTTGGCAATGGAATGGAATTTCTTCTGCAATTAGCTTGGCTTAAGATGTCCATAGACAAATTGCAAATCGGACAATCAACTAGATCAACTTAGTTAGACCGACTCATTTGCCTGACTTCTGTGGAATGGACAAGTTGGAAAACTTTTGTCAATAAAGTGTTAACTTCATTTAACAAACTGTCCAGGAAAGTGGCAGATAGAAGGTTGAAGCAAACCATTTAACACTGACAGGGGTGTTTACAATGGTCAGCTTTTATTGATTTATGTGAAACCTTTACCCCAAAAGTAATAAAAAACTGTTGCTTTAACTGCCTAAAATGTGTTAGCTTGAATTCACCTTTGATTTGTTAGTCAAGTTCATTTATATTTGCCAATGAATCTAATACCACTCTCTCAAATGGTTGACAAAGCTGCAGTCCAATCATTCACACAATGATGAGAAAAATTTGAAGGAGCAGCATGGAAAATGTTTAGCAAATGTACAAATTTCTAACAGTGTATGTGGCTTTCAGTCAGGAAAGTCCATTCACTCCAAAATCAAATATTAAGAGCAAACAACATTTTTATGTTTTTTAACATTTGCCAAATCATCAAATGTACTGAGCTTTTTAATACAAATGTTCATACAAATATTAGTATGAATGTTCATTCTAAGGTCTGCTAGTGTATGGCCAGCTTAAGACAGGAAATGTGTTACTGGCTGAATCACCAGATTAAAATAAAGAAAAACAAGTCTAAAAAAGAAAATTAATGTAACCAGCACATTTCAGGACTAGTAAACTGCAATATATTACATTTTTGTTTTGGAGCTTATACATGCTTTAAAGAAAAAATAGAGTGCATTTTCATTTGACTTATTCCTATAAGTTTTATTTGATCTTATTGTTTAAAGTTAATTTTAAGTCATTTTTAGTTGCCTTCTGCTCTAATCATTTATATACAGATTTGTACATACTTCCTGTAGTGATAAACTGAATGTTAAATGAATGGTATTAGCATCCTTTCCACATACAGACCTAGAAGCAGGTTTTTTACTTACCTGTAAAGTTGAGAGAAGATATAGTAGATTCATTGGTATCTATAAAAGCAATAAAAGACAAATACAAATTTAAACTTATAGTACAAAAATGTTCCAAAAACACATGCACATATGTATATGTTATATTGGTTAAACTTGGT
Organism: Staurois parvus; assembly: GCF_062004578.1. NCBI lineage: Eukaryota > Metazoa > Chordata > Amphibia > Anura > Ranidae > Staurois > Staurois parvus. Next base: position 4,701,406 of record NW_028318031.1, on the reverse strand, counting down.
GCAAATAGTGGACCCCTTCTCCAGCACATTCATAACAGGTCATACTTATAAGGTCATCCCCATTCCTCCAAGATCTTTGCTGTGTGGTCAGCCCAGCAATGCACAACCTCTTTCCAGGGGAGTGAAGGTTTGGGTAAGAATGATTTGTTATAAACAGAGATGAGCTTCAGGTTTTGGTTAACCTCCCTGGCGGTATTCCCGAGTGTAGCTCGGGGGAAAATTTCAGTACCAAAAGCGGTAACCCCGAGCTACACTTGGGCTTACCATGCAGCGTTGCTCAGGGAGTCCCTTTGTCCTTCACTCCCGTGATGTGTCCCCTGCAGCGTCCCCGGCCATCTCCTCCCGCCGATGCCGGCATCCGGCTTCCATGTTCCTGTCCCTGTGACTTTGGGACGTACGGGCGCCGGAACCGGTGGCAAATTTGAAATTTTTTAAAATGTAATTTCTTTTAAAACAATTATTACATAGTAAAACATTGCTGTTTCAAAGCATTTCAATACATTTTGTCCCTACTGCTTTGTCCTGTGCCCTGCCTGCATTTTGACTGTTCTTTCTGCCTGGAAACTGGGAAAAGTCCATGGCGTCCAAAAAAGCGGTTTTAGACCAGCTAGAGAACAGCGATAGTAAATCAGAACCACTTGCAGAATTGTGTGATAATGATTCGTGGGGAAATTCTTCATCAGACACTGAAAATGATTTTGCGACTTTGCTCAGCGATGTGCGAACTTGGCGCTATATTTCAAATTTCAGTGTTTTTGGTTTGATTATATTATTGAATTAAATGTATTATTATATTATTATTTTTTATGATTATTTATTAAATTATAATTTATGATTTTGTGTTTCAAGTTTTATCATAAACGGAATGTTTACTAGACTCTTGTTCGGACAGATTTCAGTGAGTTATTCCTAAAAATGACAGGCCTACAATAAAAAAAAATACATATTTCCATGCAAAATAATGGTACCGCTTTCAGCACTAAAAATCTGAAATAATCATACCGCTAGGGAGGTTAAAGATGATTTTAACCCAAACCTAGCCTGCCTGCAGCTGAGCAAATGGGTGAACAAAATGGCAAAATAGAGACAAGGGCCCCAGCCCCACATACTGTCCACTAGAATGAATGTGGGGGTCTGTGGAGAATCCAGAATCCTGCTTTAGATCAAAGGGGCCAAGATATTTAACCCCCCCTACATGAAAATGTATGGGGTACATAATATCCCTTCTTACTCATTCACAAAAGAATACTGAAAAGGTAAACAAAAACACAGACACAATAGAAAAAAGTTACTTTAAAATTAATCCCCACCCCAAAAAATAATGTCCCACAATGTATATCTGTCAGGGAATGCGCATAACTATGCACAGGCCCAGATCCCCTGTCAGCCCTGCTCATGGCAATCGCACACACAGGTGCGCGCAAGTGCACATGTGCGATGGCATTTTGGCACCATGTGGGCTATTTAAGTTGGGCTAGTGCCTTGCATTAGTGCTGTTTGGTCTAATACCTTTGACCACCCATGCATCCTGTTATCTGTGATTCCGTTGCTGATCTGATATGTTATTGACCCTGCCTGAACGCTGCATGTACCGACCCTTGGCCTGTCCTTTGACTATTCTTCTACCTGCTGTTTATGTTTACTCTGCCTGCTAGTTGCCGACCCGGACCATCTGACCTTGCCTTACTCTTATCCTGCACCTGAACCGGCTTACCCTTGCCAGTATCCTGCTCCTGCACTTCTGCCTGCGTGCCATCTGTCAGTCTGCTCCTGCACCTCTGCCAGAGTGGCATCTGCCAAGCTGTTCCTGCACTTCTGCCAATGTGCCATCTACCAGGTGCTCCTGCATTCCTGACGCACGTCAACATCCATCCGCAGAAGTCCTACTAGGCACTCATGGACCTCTGTGCTCCGGTGCTCCCTGTTACTCTATCAGGGCCCCTGAGCCAGAGCTGTAAGCGAGGCCTTCCTCTGCACTTCAGGTTCTACCACCATGTACGTTACAAAATCCAATGTCAGTCACTTCATCCAGTGATGTAGATCCAGCCTCAATCATGATGTGCAATGCCTGACAACAAGACAATCTTCCATGCCTGATGAAGTTACCCCCAGCTACTCTTGTCACAACTGACAGTTCGCTGCTGGCTTCATTCTGTTTGCAAACCAAACAGGCCAGCAGGGATCCTGGGTTGGTCATAACCATATATGGTCAATTATGTCACCCAGGATCCCCACCAGCCAGTTTGTTCACAAACAGAATGAGGACTTTCCTCAGTTGGCTTCTGTTGGTAAACAAACAAGCTGGGGCATGTCATTTAGTAGCACTACTGCCACTTTACTGCTAGTGCTGTGCTATCACCTTGCTACATTACACATTTAGAAAATTAATCTTTTGTTCTATAAGCCATAGCTGTTGTGTATTTCATTTTTGATGATGTAAACCTGTCTACTGCTTTTGAAGTAGCAGATTCTTAACCAATTGACGGCTCCACCATTGTGGTGAAGTTATAATTGTGAAAGAAGAAGTCTGCACAGAATGAATTCAAAGGTTGTAGACACCGAACCAGTAGACTTTAAAATTTGTAGTTAAGCAATAATAATTTTACTCTCTACAAGCTAACAGAATGTCCAGAAAAGTGGCAAATAGAAGGTTGATACAAATCATTTAACACTTACAATGGTCAGCTTCTATTGATTTATATAAAACCGTTATCCCAAAAGGAAAAAAAAACCTTCCTGTAACTGCATAAACAGTGTTACCTGGAATTCAGCTTTAATCTGTTAGTCAAGTTCATTGAAATTTGCTAGTGCATTTAGCACTACCCTCTCAACAGGTTGACAATGCTGCAGTCCAAGTGTGGCTCTATTGCTCCTCCATAGGTTGGAGCCATTCTAAGTGCTCATGTACATGAGCAGATGCTAAACTCAAGTTTAGGAGCTTTTTGGCAGCTCCTAAACTCAACTCCTTAAAAGCCTATGTGTCCATGTACAAATAGACTTTTAGCAGAGTTTAGCAGCTGCCATGGTTAGGTGACCTCCGATGGCAGGAAAATGCGGCAGAACCATGGCAACTGCGGTAACGCAATTTTTCCGCAATTTGTGTTTTCCCAGGTTTGGTGGTCAGGGTAGGCTCATGTACATGGAGCCTAAAGCTGATCGTACACTAGTAGAATTTTGTTAAAAAATGTTCTTTCTTAGATTTCTAAATGTTAGTGGGGTCAAATTGACATTCATTTTTGGTGATATTGATGTAAAAATTCCAAGAAGCAGAATGGAAATTTTTTCTTGAATTAATTAATTTCCACCAGTGTATGTGGTTTTTGTTCAGGAAAGTTTATTCACTCCAAAATCAAAGTTAAAAGCAAGCAAATTTTTTCTTGAATGAATGAATTTCCACCAGTGTATGTGGTTTTTGTTCAGGAAAGTTTATTGACTCCAAAATCAAAATTAAAAGCAAGCACATTTTTGATATTCTGTCAAAATGACATTTGACAAGTCATCTTTGAATTGATTTTGAGAATTTTTATACAAATGTTCATATAATATTAGTATGAATGTTCGTTTAAAGGTCTACTGGTGTATGGCCAGCTTAAGACAAGAAGTGTGTTACTGGCTGAATCTCCAGATTAAAATTAGGAAAACTAATGCAGCAGCACATATCAGGACTGGTAAACTGCAATTTATTACATTTTTGTTTTGGAGCTTACATGTGCTTTGAAGGAAAACTAGAGTGCATTTTCATTTGACTTATTTCTGTAGGTTTTCTTTGATCCTATTTGTTAATTCTTCATTTTTAGTTGCCTTGTGCTCTATGCATTAATATACAGATGTGTACATACTTCCTGTAGTGGTAAACTGATTGTTAAATGAATGGTATTAGCATCATTTCCCTAGGCAGAGCTAGAAGCAGGTTTTCACTTACCTGTAAAGTTGAGAGGAGATATAGTAGATTCATTGGTATCTAGAAAACAACAAACACGTTTAAACTGACAATAAGGTCTGAGATGTTTTTCCCAACTGCACTAGGGAAGCTTATTGAAAACCTTTCAGTCACTTGAAGTGGAATTTCATCTTCTGACTCAAAGGCTTTTCCAATACTTACAATTGAGACATTCTATTAATGCTTAAGCCCATACATTACGACTCACAGAATACAGAAATCAAATACTTGGACTCTTGACTAAGGCTGATTCCAGAAAAGGGCTTATTATCCGGCTATATGGGATTTTTATGGCTGAGATACAAAATCGTATTTTCTTGGAAAGGCTGGGAGAAAGACCTGGACCCCTTAACAGGTGACCAATGGGAGCAGCCGCTGACTTCTCTTCCCCTGGTGTCCTTGTCACCAACTCAGAAGCTCTCCCAACTTTTCATCATTCATAGAGTTTACTATATTCCTGTATAGGTGGAAATGTAGGGATACAGATATATGTCCTAGATGTGCCAGAGGTCTGGCAGATCTTATTCACATGATATGGCACTGCCAAAAACTCCATAGGTATTGTAAAGAGGTTGCATCTCTAATATCCTCCATATATCAGACTACTTTACCGCTAGAACCTAAATTGTGTCTTCTTAACATTTTCGATGACTCCTTAGTAACTGACGAGGTGGTAGACTCTATACTTAGATTGCTTAATATAGCATGGACAATACTTGCCCAAAAATGTATGTCCCATAGCCCTCCCTCGATTGTGGAGTGCAAAAAATCCAGTGAATACTGTTATTTCCCGAGTAAAGCTTATATATTAGCACAGGAACTGTACCCATAAATTTGATAGAATATGGACCCCAGGGTTGGCAGTACCTTGTCTAGCCCCATCTCATGTGGTCACAGACAGGCTATTGTCCCTCTGAGGATAGGATTCCTAGGTGTACTAAAATTATTGATCTTACTTTCTTCGAGAGGTTGTATTGCACTATATGATATATGTACAGTAACTGATAAGTAGTTTTGCCTATGTGTGCAACTTAAAGTGTCACTAAACCCACAACAGTGAAATCAGCCTGTATATGCACTAAAGCATGCTTGATATACTCACTGTGGAACCTAAGGGGTTGATCCTCTGCATTGTGTAAAAATGCTGTTTGATCCTGACTTATATGATCCTCCCCTTCTTCCAGTGTCCCCCTCTTATCTCCTGATAAGACATATCATGTGGAGTCACTCTGCACATGCTCAGTTTGGTGTGTATTGTTAGAGAGGTTTTTTTTTTATTGGGTGAGTGCATGTGATCAGCACCGGGCCAATCATCATTGTCCAGACAGAATCAGGGGTTCTGCATCCTCCTAGAAAGAAAATTCCTCCTACAAGCTTTAACCAGTGCTCTGCTGGACACTGATAGAAGTCACAAGACTACTCTAACTTCTGATGAGAAAAAGTATTTAGGAGTTTATGTTTACTAAAATAATTGCACTTCCATGTAGTGTGTACTGTGGGAGACCAGATAGAGAGAATGCAGGGTCTTGGGTTTAGTAAGACCTTAAGTTAGGTTTGGTTATTAAGATAAGGATTCATGCTCATACAATGAACGTTCTTTATTTGGAAAATATACATGAAGTGATGGATGTAATTTTACAGTATTGTGGTATTCTCTATTTTGCTGCCAAACAAGCAAATCCTTTCTGCTTATTGATGTTCCCATGTTTACGGAAAGTATTACTACTGACTCTGACTCTTACATGACTTGCACTGTGCGTTTGAATACCTTTGTTAGCAGCAGTATGTTTACGAATAAAAATCAGTAAAAAAATATCTGATTTTTTAAAAAAATTCAGCATTCCTAAAAACGCATACTCATTATAGTACATTTTGTGTTGGTTAGACTTGGTGTAAGTAGTGGGCCCCTTCCCTCAGCATGTTCATAACAAATCATACTTATCTTATATTACATTTTTGTTCTGGAAAACTAGAGTGCATTTTCTTTTGACTTATTTCTGTATGTTTTATTTGATCTGATTTTTTAAAGTTAATTTTAAGTCATATTTAGTTGCCTTCTGTTCTGTACATACATATACAGATTTGTATATACTGCCTGTAGTGGTAAACTGAATGGTAAATGAATGGAATTGGCATCCTTTCCACATACAGAGCTAGAAGCAGGTTTTTCACTTACCTGTAAAGTTGAGAGAAGTTATAGTAGCTTCAGTGGGACCTAGAAAAATAATAAAAGACAAATACAAATGTAAATACTAAAAATCAGTATTCCAAAAATGCATACACATTGTAGTACATTTTATGTTGGTTAAACATGGTGTAAGACCCCTTCCTCCAGCACATTCATGACAAGTCATACCCACTTGAGCTCTGGAAGGTTTCATCCCCTGCATGACCAGGGCATGTTTTGCTATTTAGCAATGCACTACTTTAACTGGTAATTGTGCGGTCATAAACAAAAAAAAAAAAAAAAAAAAAAAAAATATATATATATATATATATATATATATATATATATATATACACAACTACTCCCACATAAACTATGTATCAAATAATATAACAATCACCAGACGTGACAAATAAATAAATAATTGTAAATAAAGTGCCTGATTCCAACATAAACAATGTGCAAGTTGTGCAAAAATATGTATAAATGTGTAAATGACCTACACCCACATAAACTATGTGTCAAACAATATAAAACAATCCCCAAATTATGCAATAATGGGTGCACAAATTGTACAAAAATATAAATAAAATTTAATGACCTCTGCCCGCATAACCTATGTGCTGAAATATAACAATCTCCAAAAACAGTAAACTATTATTTATGTATTTATTTCTCACATCTGGGTATTGTTAAATTATTTGACACATAATTTATGTGGGAGTAGGTATGTGTGTATATATATATATATATATATATATATATATATAGTATTTATTTATTTTTGTAAGAGCGCGGTCCATTTTTTGTTTATGCACTGCGGTTTATGTTTGTAGACGGATTGACGTGCAGCTCTTTAGTTTTTACATTTTTTATGTATTACCTATTTATTTCTATATAGAGAGCGCAGTCCATTTTTTATCTGAACAATTGTGTGGTCATACAATGCTGTACCCGAATTAAATTTAAATACATTTTTTTCACAGAAAAAGAGATTTCTTTTGGTGGTATTTGATCACCACTGGGTTCTTATTTATGTAAAAAAGGAAATATTTTAAAAAATAAATATTTTTTTACTTTGTTATAAAACATATCCAATGAAAAAAAAAACATTAGGCCAAAATATATTCTGCTACATGCCTTTGGTAAAAAAAATCCCAATAAGTGTATATTGATTGGTTTGTGTGAATAACATATACAAACTATGGTATCTATAATGGAATTTTTCTCTTTTAATTTTGTGATCAGCAACTTATAGTGGGACTGTAATATTGCAGCGGACAATTTGACACTAACTGACACTGGGTGGGGGATAGACTAACTGACACTGACATCACCAGTGACACTAATACAGTGATCAGGGATAATACTATACGCTGTCACTGTACTAATGAAACTGGCTGGGAAGGGGTTAACATCTCTTGTTAGTGTGTTAATGAGTGCAATATGTGCTTTGCAGAGAGAAGAAACACAGAGATTGCTTCTTCTGTACAGCGCCCTGTGTGTATGTCAACACAGTTCTCTAGGATGTGATTGGACACAGCCAATCAGCAGGTCTCAGCCATGGATTGTTAGCGCACACACCCTGAACCCAGAAGTAGGTGACAACGTACAGGTGTGTGACAGTTCCTGTGCGAGCTCTCAATAAAATGACTGTGGGTGCTCAACAAGTGGACACTTTGATACACTATATTTCCAAAAGTATTGGCACACCTGCCTTTACACGCACATGAACTTTAATGGTATCCCAGTCTTAGTCTGCAGAGTTCAATATTGAGTTGGCCCACCTTTTGCAGCTATAACAGCTTCAACTCTTTTGGGAAAGCTGTCCACAAAGCTTAGGAGTGTGTCTATGGGAATGTTTGACCATTCTTGCAGAAGCGCATTTGTGAGGTTAGACCAGCAATGGGCAAACTACGGCCCGGCGGGCCTTTTAATCCGGCCCGCGGAGCTAGGCTCCTCTCACAGTCCGCCCTGAATGAAAATCTGTCTCCTATGAGGATCTGTCCCCCTCGATGTATCTGCGCATGTGCCGGAGATCGCGGATCGGCTGCTAATGCCTGAAACTGGCACATGCGCAGATACGTCGAGGGGGACAGATCCTCATAGGAGACAGATTTTCATGCTACACCGGAACGGCGAGAGGAACGCGCGGAGCAAAGGTAAGTGAATTGACACAGGGGGGACTTGGGGACTTAATATGGGGGATGAATTACTATAGGGGGGATGAATTACTATAGGGGGGATGAATTACTATATGGGGGATGAATTACTATAGGGGGGATGAATTACTATATGGGGAATGAATTACTAAGGGGGATGAATTACTATATGGGGGATGAATTACTATATGGCTGTGAATTACTATATGGGGGATGAATTTATATGGGGGATGAATTACTATATGGGGGATGAATTACTATATGGAGGATGAATTACTATATGGGGCATGAATTACTATGGGGGATGAATTACTATATGGGGGATGAATTACTATGGGGGATGAATTACTATGGGGGATGAATTACTATATGGGGGATGAATTAATATGGGGATGAATTACTATGGGGGATGAATTACTATGGGGGATGAATTACTATATGGGGGATGAATTACTATATGGGGGATGAATTACTATATGGGGGATGAATTACTATGGGGGATGAATTACTATATGGGGGATGAATTACTATGGGGGATGAATTACTATGGGGGGTGAATTACTATGGGGGATGAATTACTATGGGGGATGAATTACTATATGGGGGATGAATTACTATGGGGGATGAATTACTATATGGGGGATGAATTACTATGGGGGATGAATTACTATATGGGGGATGAATTACTATGGGGGATGAATTACTATGCTTACTATGGGGGAATATTACTATACTTACTATGGATGATACATACACATCATTCATCTACTCTTGGTCCGGCACCCGGGTCCAATATATGAACCCATTGCGGCCCTCAAGTCAAAAAGTTTGCCCACCCCTGGGTTAGACACTGATGCCAGACCAGAAGGCCTGGCTCGCAGTCTCCACTGTAATTCATCCAAAAGGTGTTCTATCGGGTTGAGGTCAGGACTCTGTGCAGACCAGTCAAGTTCCTCCATCCCAAACTCACTCATCCATGTCTTTATGGACCTTGCTTTGTGCAGGGTGTGTAGTCATGTTGGAACAGGAAGGGGCCATCCCCAAACTTCCTCTTCACTGGAACTAAGGGGCCATGCCCAAACCCTGAAGAACAACCCCACACCATAATCCTCCCTCCACCAAACTTTACACTTAGCACAATGCAGTCAGGCAAGTACCGTTCTCCTGGCAACCGCCAAACCCAGACACATCCAATGGATTGCCAGACAGAGAAGCGTAATTTTTCACTCCAGAGAACACCTCTGCACTGCTCTAGAGTTCAGGGGTGGCGTGCTAAACACCACTGCATTCGACGCTTTGCACTTGGTGATGTAAGGCTTGGATGCAGCTGCTCGGCTATGGAAACCCATTCCATGAAGCTTTCTATGCACTGTCAATGTGCTAATCTGAAGGCCACACAAAGTTTGGAGGTCTTTAGCTATTGACTCTGCAGACAGTTGACAACTTCTGCACACTGTGTGCTTCAACATGCTCTGACCCCGCTCTGTCATTTTATGTGGCCTACCACTTTGTGGCTCAGTTGCTGTTGTTCCAAGTTGCTTCCACTTTGTTATAATACCGCTGACCGTGGAATATTTAATAGCAAGAAAATTTCACGGATGGACTTATTGCACAGGTGGCAACCTATTACAGTATTTGAATTCACTGAGCTTCTGAGAGCAACCCATTCTTTCACAAATGTTTGTAGAAGCAATCTGCATGCCTGGGTGCGTGATTTTATACACCTGTGGCCATGGAGGTGATTGGAACACCTGAATCCAATGATTTGGAAGGCTGTTCCAATACTTTTGGCAATATAGTGTATGGAATTGACTCATATACTATGCAATTTTACAGGGGCATCCCAATACCAGGGGAGGACTGACAACTCATGGGGCTCCTGGGCAATGGGGGATCATGGGGCACCTGTGTCCTCACCCACACTTAAAACCACACCCAAAAAAGCCTATGAAAGGTACTAGGGGTATCTCATGGGGCCTACTGACCCTGGGCCGTCGGGCAGTGCTCGAGTACCCGAATAGTCAGTCCGCCCCGGCCCAATACTTTTGGCAATATAGTATATATCCCCGTTCCTAGCCTGTCTGAACAAATGGGGAACAAAATGGCCAGATGAGGACAAGGGTCTTACCCCACATCTTACTCCACATCCTGTCCCCTAGAATGAATGTAGGTGTCAGGGATCCCCTCGATCCCCGCCGCGATGGTCCCGGCGCAGGCGCAGTGCACCGCCCTGTGCAGGGACACGGGCACTAGGTCCGGGCTGGCCGCATCGTTCGAGTTCGCGCATGCGCAGTAGAAGCCGTGGCCGCCCGCTGGGCACCAATGGCAGCGCAGGGCGGGATATTTAAATGTCCCTGAGTTGTCATTTCAGTGCCTTCTGGTCTTACCTGTATCCTGTGATTCTGAACCTGCGCCTAAGTAAGTTATTGACTCGGATTGCTCTTGACCTGCTGATTTCTCCTGCCCAGACCTTTGCTTTGCCTGACCTCTCTTTCTGAATGCCCCTCATTAGTTCTGACCTACTGTTGCTGACCTGGCGTGTGACCCGACGATTCTCTGCCCGCTCCCTTGTACCATACCGTCCTCTCCGTTACCAACTCGGCCCATCTGACTTCGCACTTGCTCAGCCATCCATCCATCCCATCGGGGTCACCCGACCTCCTCACATCTGGCTCTCCCTGGTTGGAGCCCCTGGCAAACACCCCTACCACTGACAGGTGTGCTCAGTAGTGGCGACCTGGTCCCGGGGTACTCCAAGTTCATCCCCACCATCAGGGGCTCTGGTGAACAAGTACCCTGGGGCTTAGACTCCACGCTCTGGGCACGCCTAACCAGTGGAGTGCTAGTGGTGCCGCTCGGCGGTCCCTCACAGTACCAGAAGGCCATGACTGAGCCTCGAGGAGGACCCTCCCCAATGGAGGAGGTTTGCAGGCACCTGGCTACCCTGACGCAAGCAGTAAACGTGTTACAGGACAGATGTTTGCAGATTGAGAATCGGTTCCAGGCCTGCACCATATCTGCTCCTGTTTCACAGGTCCCGGCTCCTGCACCCCCGGTCACAGCAGCCCATGAGCTGGCTCCCGGGCCTTCCGCATCACTCCCTATGGCGGAACCCCGAGTACCCTTACCCGAGCGCTTCCACGGGGATCGCACACGCTTCCGGTCATTCCGTGACTCCTGCCTGCTCTATTTCGAACTGCAACCACGGACTTTTCTGACGGAATCGGTGAAAGTGGGGTTTGTTATCTCCCTGTTGCAGGGTGAACCCCATGACTGGGCCCACCGACTAAGGGGAAATAATGATCCCCATCTGGTTTCAGTTGACAACTTTTTTAATGCTATGGCCATCTTATACGATGATCCACAACGGGCAGCCTCAGCCGAGGCCACATTATACGCACTACGACAAGGTCGGCGAGCGGCTGAGGAATACGCCTCTGACTTTAGGCGTTGGATGGGGGACACTCGTTGGAACGAGTTTGCGCTTTTGCACCAGTTCCGTATGGGCCTCTCAGAGGCTCTGAAAGACGAGCTCGCCCGGGTGGAGGTGCCCGAGACATTAGAGGACTTGATTGCACTAACCATTAAAATTGACCGTAGACTACGGGAGCGCAGATTGGAGAGGTCTGGTCAGGGTCGTGGAAATACCTGGGGGTCATTCCAAGGATCCAGTCAAACTACTAGGCCAAACATCCAGAACCTGCCGTCTGAGGATGCTCCCGAACCCATGCAGCTAGGCCTAGCACGGCCTAAGCTACCGCCAGAGGAACGCTAGCGCAGACACTCCCAGAACCTGTGTCTCTACTGCAGTGAAGCTGGTCACATGGTACGTTCCTGCCCACAGAAACTGAGTAAGTTTACCTCATCTTCTTTATCTATTGGCAATATGAATCCGTCCCAATACTTAGTTGTGCCCCTCTCCTTTCAGCTTTCAGAAAGGATCGTGGAGGTGACGGCCATAGTTGATTCGGGGGCATGCAGCTGTTTTGTGGATATCAATTTTGCTCACCGGCAGGGTATCCCCCTCCATCCAAAGGAGAAAGGGTTTCACATCTTTTTGGCTGATGGCTCCTGGATAAAGTCAGGGGTGGTTAACCAGGAGACCCCTTCCATTGTTATTTCCATTGCCAGCCAACACCGGGAGCTCCTCCGCCTGGATGCTATTGCATCACCCCTTTTCCCAGTCATTCTGGGGCTCTCATGGTTGTGGGCCCATAACCCCCAAATTGACTGGGAGACTTGGGTTGTCTCGTTCCCTTCCCCATACTGTCGGGAACTGTGCCGAACGTCAGGCCCGGAGGTCCCCCAGGTCCTCCTGTGCTCTGAAGGGGATGCCAGCCTAAAACAAGTGATTCCTGCAGCCTATCATGAGTTTCTCAATGTGTTCAGTGAACGGGGAGCAGATACTCTACCCCCCACCGCCCGTATGACTGTCCTATTGACCTGTTACCTGGTTCAGAAATTCCCTTTGGGCGAATTTTTCCCCTTTCTGAGCTGGAATTAGGGGCCCTGAAGGACTATATTGAGGACAGCCTCTGGAAGGGATTCATCCGTCCCTCCACTTCCCCAGCAGGTGCAGGGATCTTTTTTGTAGAAAAAAAGGACAAGACTTTAAGGCCATGTATTGACTATCGGGAACTGAATAGGGTCACAATCAAGAATCGTTACCCATTACCACTGGTACCGGAATTATTCCAGAGCTTAAAGGCTGCAGTAGTATTTACCAAGCTGGACTTAAGGGGAGTTACAACTTGGTTCGCATAAGGGAGGGGGATGAGTGGAAAACGGCCTTCCGCACCCGTTTTGGCCATTTCGAATACCTGGTCATGCCTTTCGGGTTGTGCAATGCACCGGCCACCTTCCAGCACTTTGTAAACGACATCTTTAGGGACTTCCTGGATATCTTTGTCATCGTTTACTTAGACGACATTTTGATTTTCTCATCCTCCCTGGGGGAGCACAGGGTACATGTAGCAAAGGTGTTGGGGCGGTTGCGGCAGCATGGGTTGTACGCTAAAGCAGAGAAATGTTGCTTTGAACAGTCTAGCATTACATTTCTGGGCCTGATTATCTCCACTGTGGGGGTCGCAATGGACCCTCAGAAAGTCTCTGCGATCCTAGATTGGCCTGAACCCACGGACAAGAAAAGCGTCCAACGATTCATTGGGTTCGCAAACTTCTACCGGAAGTTCATCTAGAACTTCTCGGGACTGGTCTCCCCCATCACTCAGTTAACCAAGCTTGGGACACGATTCAGATGGACGCCAGAGGCACAGGAAGCTTTTGAAGCATTAAAGAAGTTATTCACCTCGGCACCCATTCTGGGTCACCCTGACGCCTCCCTACCCTACATCTTAGAAGTAGATGTGTCAGAGAACGCGGTTGGCTCCATTCTTTCCCAGCAAAAGGGCGCCAAGGAATTACTTCACCCAGTAGCATTCTTCTCACGGAAACTTACCCCTGCGGAGAAGAATTATGACATTGGCGATCGAGAACTACTGGCTATCAAGACAGCATTAGAGGAATGGAGGTACCTGCTTTAAGGTGCCTCACATCCAATCCTGATATTCACAGACCACAAGAACCTGGAATATCTGAGGACCGCCAAACGTTTGCGCCCACGACAAGCGAGATGGGCATTGTTTTTCTCGAGGTTCCATTTCCATATCACATACAGGCCGGGATCAAAAAACACGAAGCCAGATGCATTGTCGCGCACGTACGAGGACGCCAAGGAGATCCCAGTACCGGACACTATTCTGCCTGCAGGAAACTTCTTGGCCCTCCAGACGAACCTTCGCTCCGAGATAATGAGAGCATCCACAGCCATGTCTACCCCAGATGGGGCGCCCCTGCAGAACAAGGGGGGACTCCTATGGAGGGAGGACCGGATTGTGGTGCCGGAGGAAGCCCGAACCCTAGTCTTGGGACATTGCCACGACCACCCGATGGCAGGACATTTTGGCCCGGTCAAGACCCTGGAACTTCTCCGACGTTCCTTTTGGTGGCCAGACATGGCCAAGGATTGTAAGAGCTACGTGGGCTCCTGTGTCATCTGCCAGCGGAACAAGCCTTCAAGGAATAAGGCGTGGGGTCTGCTACGTCCATTACCCATCCCTGAACGGCCTTGGCAGAAGATCTCTATGGACTTCATAGTCGAGCTTCCACCTTCACTTGACCACACAGCAATTCTCGTGGTCGTGGACCGTTTATCCAAGATGGCCCATTTTATACCATTACGGAAGACTCCATCGGCAGCCGAGACGGCGCAAGTTTTTATTCGAGAGGTTGTAAGACTGCATGGGGTCCCGGAAGACATCGTCTCGGACCGAGGGGTGAAATTAACCTTGAGATTTTGGAGGGCATTGTGCAAAGCCCTGGATATCAAACTATCCCTTTCCTCGGCATTTCACCCTCAGACCAATGGACAGACCGAAAGGACCAATCAGACCCTGGAGCAATACTGCGATGCTACACATCTTTTACTCAGGACGATTGGGTACCACTTCTCCCTCTGGCGGAATTCGCGTATAACAACGCTTGCCATTCAGCAACAGGGCAGTCCCCATTCTTCTCCAACTATGGGTTTCACCCTGTCTTCCTCCCGGATTTGGTCCCGGAGTGCCCAATTCCAGCAACACAGGATGCACTAACTTTTTTCTCTTCAAACAATAAGAAACTACAGGAAGCCATCAGTCAGGCCCAAGAAGATTACAAAAGGGCTTTTAATAGGAAACGAAGAGGAGATCTGGTGTTGCGGCCCGGAGAGAAGGTTTGGCTGGCTACCTCTAACTTGAAGATGCTCTGCCCTTCAAAAACGTTGGGACCTAAATTTATAGGCCCTTTTTGCATTAAGCGGATGGTCAATGAAGTGGCCTATGAACCTGTTCTCCCTGAGACACTCAAGATCCACCCAGTCTTCCACGTGTCCCTGCTGAAGCCGGTAGTCCCTGATGCCTTCCCGGAATGGGAATCCAGGCCTCCGGAAGCCGTAACAGTCGAAGAGGAAGAAGAATTTGAGGTGGAATCAATCCTTAAGTGCTGACGAAGGGGGGGCCAGACCCAATTTCTTATCAAGTGGAAGGGCTACGGCCCTGAGGACAATTCTTGGGAACCAGCCCATAATGTCCATGCACCCAGACTTGTCCGGAGGTTTCCTTGTGACCACCCGTGGAGGTTGCCCGTAAGGGGGGGGCAATGTCAGGGATCCCTTCGATCCCCGCCGCGATGGTCCCGGCGCAGGCGCAGTGCACCGCCCTGTGCAGGGACACGGGCACTAGGTCCGGGCCGGCCGCGGCGTTCGAGTTCTCGCATGCGCAGTAGAAGCTGCGGCCGCCCGCTGGGCACCAATGGCAGCGCAGGGCGGGATATTTAAATGTCCCTGAGCTGTCATTTCAGTGCCTTCTGGTCTTACCTGTATCCTGTGATTCTGAACCTGTGCCTAAGTAAGTTATTGACCCGGATTGCTCTTGACCTGCTGATTTCTCCTGCCCAGACCTTTGCTTTGCCTGACCTCTCTTTCTGAATGCCCCTTATTAGTTCTGACCTACTGTTGCTGACCTGGCGTGTGACCCTACGATTCTCTGCCCGCTCCCTTGTACCATACCGTCCTCTCCGTTACCAACTCGGCCCGTCTGACTTCGCACTTGCTCAGCCATCCATCCATCCCATCGGGGTCACCCGACCTCCTCACATCTGGCTCTCCCTGGTTGGAGCCCCTGGCGAACACCCCTACCACTGACAGGTGTGCTCAGTAGTGGCGACCTGGTCCCGGGGTACTCCAAGTCCATCCCCACCATCAGGTGCTCTGGTGAACAAGTACCCTGGGGCTTAGACTCCGCGCTCTGGGCACGCCTGACCAGTGGAGTGCTAGTGGTGCCGCTCGGCGGTCCCTCACAGTGGGAGTCTGTGAATAATCAAGAAGCCTGCTTTAGAACAAAGGGGACCAGATATCTAACCCTTAACACAGATTCCATAGAAAAAAGGTTCTTTATTCAAAAATATTCCTATGAGACATTCCCTGAGCTGAGGTATACCTTACCAGCCCTCCCATCACATGTTTAGCTTCACTGCATATGCATTCCTGTAGGGTTTCTCCAATCTCCCCCACCCTCCTCTTCTGTTTCTTTCTCTTTCTCTCCCTCTACTATGTTTACTCTACTCCCCAGGTTTTTACTAGTGATATAAGTATAATCTGTTTGACTCACAGCCCCTGTACCACTCCCTGAATGGGGCAGCTATTTCTATTTGATATGTTCCTAATCATGCTTTAATATCCTGTGCAATTTGCACTGCAACCTCATATTTGGGTTCTCAGAGAGACTCTGTGCACTGGTGTTTTCCTTTGATTTGTCTATCTTTACAGCTTGTACACGCCGTGACTGTGCTCTGTTTGTACAGTTTCAAATAAAAATATATTCAACAATAAAAAATAATACAACCTCCAAAAATAATGTCTACAATGTAAATACAATGTCAGTCACTTCATCAAGCGATATACAGTTGTGGCCAAAATTATTCAACCCCCAATGCTGTAAAGGGGTTTAGGGACTATAGTGTACATTTGGAATTGTATTCAGAATCAAATCCTACAAGGACGTTGTAACTACCCAAATGCAACTAAAATGACATCAATTGTTTATGTAATACAGTAGTAAATGGTTCTTATGTGGTTTCTTCATTGCCACAATTATTCAACCCCTTAAAGACTACCACTCTGAAGAACAGAGGTTCATACAGGTGCTTTCCATCAGGTATTGAAAACACCTGTGGATGTCACCGAGCAGCAATCAAGCATAATAAGCACCAATTAGGCAGCTTTAAAATGACTGTGATACTCAGCTCCTTCTAGACATTTACTGGTGTGGTTACAAACATGGTGAAGGCAAGAGAATGGTCCAGGAAGACAAGAGAAGAGGTGATTTCTCTTCACAGGAAGGGCAATGGCTATAAGAAGATTGCAAAGATGTTAAACATACCAAGAGACACCTTAGGAAGCATCATTCGCAAATTCAAGGCAAAGGGCACTGTTGAAACGCTACCTGGTCGTGGCAGAAAGAAGATGCTGACTTCGACTGCTGTGCGCTACCTGAAGCGTAGAGTGGAGAGAAGTCCCCGTGTGACTGCTGAGGAACTGAGAAAAGATTTGTCAGATGTGGGTACAGAAGTTTCAGCCCAGACAATAAGACGCACACTGCGTAATGAAGGCCTCCGTGCCAGAACTCCCAGGCGTACCCCCTTGCTGTCTCCAAAGAATAAGAAGAGTCGACTGCAGTATGCCAAAAGCCATGTGGACAAACCACAAAAGTTGTGGGATAGTGTTCTGTGGACTGATGAAACAAAATTAGAACTGTTTGGGCCCATGGATCAACGCTATGTTTGGAGGAGGAAGAACAAGGCCTATGATGAAAAGAACACCTTGCCTACTGTGAAGCATGGTGGAGGGTCAATCATGCTTTGGGGCTGTTTTGCTTCTGCAGGTACAGGGAAGCTTCAGCGTGTGCAAGGTACCATGAATTCTCTTCAGTACCAGGAGATATTGGATGGAAACGTGATGCAGTCCGTCACACACCTGAGGCTTGGGAGACGTTGGACCTTTCAACAGGACAATGATCCCAAGCATACCTCCAAGTCCACTAGAGCATGGTTGCAGAGGAAAGGCTGGAACATTTTGGAGTGGCCATCGCAGTCACCAGACTTAAATCCGATTGAGAACCTCTGGTGGGACTTAAAGAAAGCAGTTGCAGTGCGCAAGCCTAAGAATGTGACTGAACTGGAGGCCTTTGCCCATGAAGAATGGGCGAAGATACCCGTAGATCGCTGCAAGACACTTGTGTCAAGCTATGCTTCACGTTTAAAAGCTGTTATAACTGTAAAAGGATGCTGTACTAAGTACTAAGATTGAATGTCACTTGGGGGTTGAATAAAACTGATAATGCTGTGAGCACAGAAAAGACATTTGTGGTTATTTCATTATAACTGTTATGTTATATTTGTCTGACCTACAAGTGCCTCTTTAATGTAAATGTAAGCAAGATGACTGAATGATCAAAAGCAATGTCAAACTGGCCAAAACACTCAATTTCAGTGGGGGTTGAATAATTTTGGCCACAACTGTAGATCCAGCCTCAAACATGATGAGCAGCGCCTAACAATAGGACGACATGCCACGCCTGATGATGTTAACCCCATCTACTCTTGTCACAACTGATAGTTCCCCGCTAGCTACATTCTGTTTGTAAACAAACAGGCCAGCGGGGATCCTAGGTTATGGTCCTAACCATATTGCCTTGCTACCTCTGCTAATTTACTCATTTAGGAAATGAATGTGTTGCACTATTGCTTTTAGTAGTAATTTTAAGGGCAGCTCTACTTTTGTGGGGAAAAATAGCAAATAAAAAGATTAATATAGCAATTACTACACAAGTCATACTGTAATGTTATTTAAAATTACCTTTCCTTTTTAACCTGCAACACTTTTACAGTTCTCTGTAAAATACAATTCAATATGGCAACCTGGAGGCATTCCACACACAAATTAGGTAGAGAACGCCCCCAAGAAATTTAATTTTCTGATTGTGTGATTGGCTTACTTATTTTCCCAGATGTCTGCACTAATAAACAACTTAGATTTTGGGCGTCCTCTGCAACAAAATTAAAATTTTTCTTAAGATAATTCCAAGAGGAAATTGCATCCAAAGGTATGTAGACCCTATCACTTCTCCTCATGATTGATAATTATGAAATCACTCCTATTCACATTCACTTTACACATGGACACAGACAAGCAAACAGCTATTTCTTCAGGATAACAAAAGGTAGGAATCTGCAATAAAGGTGGTAAAATCCTTACAATGTAGATAGATCATCCAGAGGGTAATATTTTTTTCTCAACAAAAGTGGAGTTACTCTTGAAGTCATAGACTGTTGTGCATTCAGTTGTTGATGATGTAAACCTTCTGCTTTTAAGGTAGCAGATTCCTGACCATGTGATGGCTCCACCTTTGTGTTGATGTTAAAGTAGGAAAATAGGAAGTCAGAACAGAAGTGAATTCAAAGGTGGTAGACATCATGGTAGAATGGGAAAATGTTGATGATGTAGGAATACTTTTACTCTCGAAAAGCTGAAAATTCTTGCTAGGATTGTAATTAGTGACTGTGAAATACTAATGTTTCTGTATCAGTTGATGTGACAAACACGATGAATGAGAAGTAGACTCCAGTAGAGTGCTTGTTTCTGTAGATGAAGAAACACCAGTCTTAATGCTTGATTCAATGGATGATGATAAAGAAGCGCTTGATTCTGAAGATAGTGATGATGACACAGAGAGCATTTTGTAGAACAAAAACAAACAAAAATTCCCAGCTCACTTATCATCCAGCCTGCAACAAAAAAACAAAACAAAAAAACAAAACAAATTGACCCTGTCTAACAGTTCACGTTAAAACAGGGGGTTTAGTCGCACACATTTGCAAATATATGTGTAAGCTGCAGTGACCACCTCCAAGCCAGGCACCCCTTTTCTTAATCTATCTGCTGCTATGCATGCTCCAATTCAGGAGACTCTCAAAATTATAGAGTTAGGATTACAGTTCACTGGAATGCCTTGACATGGCCACTGAAGCTTACACATATATTGCAAATGTGTTCGACTAAACCCCTTGTTTTTAACATTCATTTATTTATTTCAGATACTTATGACATGAACTGTTATACAGGGTCAATTTGGTTTTGTTGCAGGCTGGCTGGTAAAAGCACTGGGAATTTTCATTTGTTTCTGATGTGCATTGCCCTTCCATGTGCTCCTTGCTGCAAAGGCTAGTTATAGGTTGGTTCTGTGAGCACATGGGTTCAGTGTCTTCCCTGGGAGAAGATTGAACCAGCTAGGCTGGAGGCGGGCTGCTCCGCCTGGCAAGTGCTGCCATGCAGCCTCAGGTGGGTCCACCTGAGAGCCTGAAGGTTGAGAGAGTGACCCTGGTTCTACAGTAAGCTGACTGAGAGGAGCTGTCTGCCATAGGTCTGTCTGGTATCACTGGAGGGAGTAGCTTGGAAGATAGGAAGGAGACAACCATTCTGTCTTTGCGCTTGTGAGTACAGACACTGAGAGATCTTGGGGACTCTGTGTGCTTTACTACCTCTCTGGTGCTTAATAGTCAGCATGAGTCTGAGAAAAGGTGCTACTGCAAAGGACTTTTCTCAGTTCTATTATTTCTGGACTGCAACAGTCTGCTGTAACAGGCCTGTACCTGTGGAGCTCAGCCCTGAAACTACTAATACTACTTCTAAAGGGACTTAGCTCACTTATAAACTACTCATTATTACACTTTAAACAGAAGTCTGCTATCTGCTTTCAGTTAGGACTTCAATAATGCTCAACTAAGAGATAGGTTCCGGTATCCTCAGTGTGAATAGTTCTAATTTTGAAATATCCTACTAAATCCTCTATCCCTATCCCCAGCTCTACAATAAAACTCCAGAAACAAACATCCCCTAGACTGGTCATTGAAGAGAACAAACGGATGCATGTGTGTGTATTTGGCTGAAGAAATACACTGTGCCTGGCTGCGGGGCAAAATAAGGGGAAATCGGGGCAAACATACAAGCGACCATCACAGGGTTAGAGCTACAATTAGAAAATAAACCTGTCATACTTATAATCTTAGTAGTTATAAACTCAAAGGTGTTTTTGGTTTAGACCCGTCTACTTTTTATGAAGCAGAAGATTCTTAACCATTTGATGTTTCTGACAGTGTTGATTATAGTGATGTTACAATTGAAAAATAGAGGTCTGCAACAAGGTGGTGAGCACCAAAATTATTGCGGAAGCAGGAATACTTTTGGTCTCCAAACTTAAAACACAATGGTTGTTATTTACTAAAACTGGAGAGTGCAAAATCTGCTGCAGCTCTGCATAGAAACCAAGCATCTTCAAGATTTTATTACCAATGCTTAATTGAACAAACTGAAGTTAGAAGCTGATTGACTACCATTCACAGCTGCACCAGATTCTGAGCGCACCAGTTTTAGTAAATCTTTCCCTGAATATGCTTGCTAGGAATAGTACCAATAACTCTGATGTGCTAATTAAGTGTTCTTTCATGGCAAGACCACTTACTGTTATCTCACATATATATTCCTATTATTATAGGCAAATTTACCACCCTAACTCCTCCCACAGTTTTTACACTACATAGACAGTAATATACCGAAACGTGTGGATTGTTCCCGATTGGTGTGCTATTACTTTGTGGAACGTTTCGCCGAATGGTTCACGAAATATCGCCGTTTTTGTGGTGAAATTGGTCCCATAGGAATGAATGGCGGAATGTTCAAAACTAGAGTGGGAGCTGACAAAAGCTAGAGTGTGATCTGAAAAATCAGGACATGATTTCTGAACTGCCATCACTCCCTCATTTTCAAGCCCACCTACACAAATCGTATATATCAAAACGTTCAGCTATCCCTGCTGCCACTAAAAATGTCCACGGCTAAGCCATAGTCCTGATAGTTTTCACAATATGACCATTTGTTTGCAACTCATGCCGCCCATTGACATTCATTGAAACTCCACTCTAGTCACCTCAAAATTGAAGGGTAAACTGCGACTGTGTCTTAATTTTTAATATTTTAGAGACATACTATGCATCAACATTTAGGTCAGGGTCTTGTGATTCTCACAATATAAAGCTCTTCAGTGTAGGATTTATAATTTTTAAACTACAACCATTTGAAGATGGCAACCACCAGTGAAAAGAGCAAGTTGGAGCAGTTTGTTTTTAACCGCTCTTCTCTACCCTTGCTGTAGAGTGAGTTGCCATAGGAACCCAGGTGTGTGAGCAGGCAGCAGAGTGACAAGTCACTCCACCCAGTTACTCCGCCCACTCCAGTTGTAGACTACTGGTGGAGGCAAGAACACTTCACACAATTTCCCCAGAAATTTTAGCTTTTCTAGTTGCCTTTGTACCTGTAACTGTGGATATAGATAAACAATTGTCCAAAGTAGATTTTAAAGGAGTGCTTATTTCTGTGGTTGGAAAAACACCAGTCAAACATGCTGATTATGTGAATGAGGATAAAGAAATGCTTAAAGTAGTGTTAACCCCCAAAACAAATATGTAATATATTGCAGCTTACCAATCATTCGATGTGGTGGCTAGTTTTTTTGTTCAGGCTTTTTTTCCCTCTATTTTCACTTGGTGATCTGGCCAGTAACACACCTTCCGTATTATAGCGCCCCCTATCCGGATGAAGGAGAACAGGGGCAGCTTTGGACAGGACATTGTTAACTACTTGACCTCCGGAAGGTTTTACCCCCTTCATGGCATTTTTTGCTATTTAGCATTATTCTACTTTAAATGGAAGGTGCATAGTCAACACTATATGCAAATTAAATTTTTATTTTTTTTTCACACAAATAGAGTTTTCTTTTGGTGGTATTTGATCACCACTGGGTATTTTATTTTTTATTGTATAAATGAAAAAAGACACAAGATTTTCTGCTTTCTGTTATAAAACATATCCAAAAAAATCAATTTTTTCTATATAAATGTAGGCCAAAATGTACTCTCCTACATTGTCATGGCAAACAAATCCCAATAAGTGTATAGTAATTGGTTTGTATGAAAGTTATAGTATTTACAGACTATGGTATATACACTATATTGCCAAAAGTATTGGGACACCCATCCAAATCATTGGATTCAGGTGTTCTAATCACCTCCAGGGCCACAGGTGTATAAAATCAAGCACCTAGACATGCAGACTGCTTCTACAAACATTTGTGAAAGAATGGGTCACTCTCAGGAGCAACAACTGTTAGTGGTATTATAACAAAGTGAAAGAAAATATTCCTGCGCCAATGCAAAATAAATAAATAATCTAAATTGCTGCTGTGCAAAATGTGAAAAACACAAATAGTAATAATTATAAATTAAACAGCGCAAAATAGACCTGCATAAACTATTGATAAATCACAACACATAAATGTCCCATATTCATTGGTGAATATCTCATATCCAATATCTTCAAAAACACCATAGGACCACTTGTGATGAGGACTGGGGATTCCAAACAATTTTGGGATCAAAGAAACCTTCCACCTTTCACCCGTGCACACCAACATCAAATGCACTCACCAGATATTGGTAAATGACATATGGAGTATGGACCGGAAATGCGTCAACGCGTTTTGCCCCTCCCATCGGGAGTTCTCAAGAACTCGTTGAATGCGTTGACGCATTTCCGGTCCATACTCCATACGTCTGACGTCACTTCCGGTGAGTGGAACGCACGCCAAGCGGTGCATTCCAGCAGCCATCTTGTGGGATTTATGTTGGTTTCTCTGCTGTTCACAACATCCAGACGAGTGAAGGACACTCTCCAGGAGGTGGGTGTATCATTGTCAAGGTCTACAATCAAGAGAAGACTTCACAAGAGCAAATACAGAGGGTTCACAACAAGGTGCAAACCATTCATAAGTATGAAGAATAGAAAAGCCAGATTAGACTTTGCTAAAAAAACATCTAAAAAAGCCAGACTAGTTCTGGAAAAGCATTCTTTGGACGCATGAAACTAAGATTACTCTGTACCAGAATGACGGGAAGAAAAAAGTGTGGAGAAGGCTTGGTACAGCTCATGATCCAAAGCACAAAACGTCATCTGTAAAACATGGCGGAGGCAGTGTGATGGCATGGGCATGTATGGCTTCCAGTGGCACTGGGTCATTGGTGTTATTGATGATGTGACAGAAGACAGAAGCAGCTGGATGAATTCTGCAGTGTTTAGAGATATACTGTCAGCCCAGATTCAGCCAAATGCAGCAAAGTTGATTGGACGGTGATTCACAGTACACATGGACATTGATCCAAAACACACTGCAAAGCAACCCAAGAGCTTTTGAAGGAAAAGAAGTGGAATATTCTGCAATGGCCGAGTCAATCACCTGATCTCAACCCCATTGAGCATGCATTTCACTTGCTGAAGGCAAAACTAAAGGCAGAAAGACCCACAAACAAAGAACAACTGAAGACAGCTGCAGTTAGAGCCTGGTAAAGCATCAGAAAGGAGGAAACCCAGTCTTTGGTAATGTCCATGGGTTCCAGACTTCAGTCAGTCATTGCCAGTAAAGGATTCACAACAAAATATTACAAATGAACATTTTATTTATGATTATATTTATTTGTACAATTACTTTTGGTCCTTTGAAAATGGGGGATGGCTACTCTTAAGAGCTGTAATTCCTAAACCTTTCCTCCAATTTGGATGTACATAACCTCAAATTAAACCTGAGAGTGTGCACTTTCAGCCCATATCCATTAAAGAACTATAGCTTAAATATGTTTTGGTAAATACCTGAAAAAATCTAAAATTGTGCCTGTGTCCAAATACATAAAGACCTAACTGTAAAAGTTTCTGTGCAGCTGTGCTATAATCCTTCCCCCCTAAGCTGTTAGCATACACTGTGAATCACACACAGAACAAAATAAAATTAGCAAATCTATAATTTGTGCAGCTCTCAAATCTCACTAAAAATAAAGTCCTTAATAAAGTACAACATAAATAATACATATAATAATAGCCGTCAAGAAATACATATATCCCTTCTATTATTTGTCATGTGGTTGTCTTTGTCTATGTTCATCTCTGCTGTTCACCAACTATCCAGAGTACCTCAGCAGTTAAGCAAGAAAAATACATAGTCCTTACTGTTTCCAAAACAGTACATAATCAGAAAAAAATTCCAAATGCTCACAAAATTATTTTTAAGATAACCACTTAGCAATCTGTGCTCAAAATACTATACAGTGTCCACGTGCATCTCCCGGTGAATGTAGTATGCTTACCCAATATCTTCGACCTCTGAATGATTCTGAGGTCTAATACTACCTGAAATACTATTATAACAAATTTACACACTGTGCCTTTCATCACATTCTGTAGATGTAGTTTGTTCACCCCACAATGTGAACCTCTAAACTAATTTATGAGGTCTGCTATGACTTTAAATGTATGCAGCTTATCTCACTACAGTGCAATCCCACACTTATATACAGTATAGTATAGAACAGGGGTCTCCAAACTATGGCCCTCCAGTTGTGGAAGTACTACAAGTCCCATCATGCCTCTGCCTCTGGGAGTCTTCCCTGTTGCTGTCAGAGTCTTGCAAGGCCTCATGGGACTTGCAGTTGCTCAACACCTGGAGGGCCATAGTTTGGTGACCCCTGGTATAGAGCATAGACCTCTCACCATTTATAACACTTAACGTTCTCTCATTGGATGGGCTCTTTAATGTACACTATATTGCCAAAAGTATTGGGGACACCCCTCCAAATCATTGTATTCAGGTGTTCCAATCATCTCCATGGCCACAGGTGTATAAAATCAAGTGCCTAGGCATGCAGACTGCTTCTACAAACATTTGTGAAAGAATAGGTCGCTCTCAGGAACTCAGTGAGTTCAAGCGTGGTACCGTGAAAAGTCTATCCGTGCTACTTCCTTGCTACTAAATATTCCACAGTCAACTGTTAGTGGTATTATAACAAAGTGGAAGCAACTGGGAATAACAGCAACTCAGTCACAAAGTGGTAGGCCACGTAAAATGAGAGAGCAGGGTCAGCGCATGCAGAAGTGCACAGTGCGCAGAGGTCGTCAACTGTCTACAGAGTCAATAGCTAAAGACTTTCAAACTTTGTGTGGCCTTCAGATTAGCACAATACCAGTGCATATAGAACTTAATGAAATGGGTTTCCATGGCCGAGCAGCTGCATCCAAGCCTTACATCACCAAGTGTAAGGCAAAATATTGGATGCAATAGTGTAAAGTACACCGTCACTGGACTCTGGAGCAGTGGAGACGTGTTCTCTGGAGTGACAAATCCACCACACATAGCGTTTTGCTTTTAGGCCAAAAAGTTCAATTTTGGTCTCATCTGACCAGAGCACCTTCTTCCACATGTTTGCTGTGTCCCACATGGCTTCTTGCAAACTGCAAACGGGACTTCTTATGGCTTTCTTTCAACAATGGCTTTCTTCTTGCCACTGCTGATTTTCCATAAAGGCCATATTTGTGGAGTGCACAACTAAGAGTTGTCCTGTGGAGTTACCATGGGCCTCTTGGCTGCTTCTCTGATAAATGCTCTCTTTGCCGGGCCTAGGTGGACATCCATGTCTTGGTAGGTTTGCAGTTGTGCCATACTCTTTCCATTTTTGGATGATGGATTGAACAGTGCAACGTGAGATGTTCAAAGCTTGATATTTTTTTATAGCCTAACCCTGCTTTAAACTTCTCCACAGCTGGCCTGACCTGTCTGGTGTGTTCCTTGGCCTTCATGATGCTGTTTGTTCACTGATGTTCGCTAACAAACCTCTGAGGGCTTCACAGAATAGCTGTATCTATACTAAGATTAAATTATACACAGATGGACTCTATTTACTAATTAGGTGATTTCTGAAGGCAATTGGTTACACTAAATTTTAGTTAGGGGTATGAAAAGGGGGCTGAATACAAATGCACGCCACATTTTTCAGATATTTATTTGTAAAAATTTTGAAAACCATTTATCATTTTCCTTCCACTTCACTATTGTGTACTATTTGTGTTGGTCTATCGCATAAAATCCCAATATAATGCATTTACGATTTTGGTTGTAACATGACAAAATGTGGAAAATTTCAAGGAGTATGAATACTTTTTCAAGGCACTGTAGATGAAAAGTGTGGGCCAACTCAATATTGAACCTTACGGACTAAGACTGGGATACCATTAAAGTTCATGTATGTGTAAAGGCAGGCGTCCCAATACTTTTGGCAATATACTGTATATATAGATATATGGTATTGTAAAAGAGCCTTTTCCCTATGTGAAAACACCTCCAGATCAGTCGCTTGTGAAAACTCCTCCAGAACATCCACAGTACTCCTCCACCGCCATAAAAACATCAAAGGGAAACTTCCATAGCGTAACACCGTATTTATTAGATTAAAAACACTTACAATTGCACTTACATAAAAACCATGTGTATGGCCCTTTAAATCCCAGCACAAAGCAATTCCTTCTCAGAGGACAAGTGTAGTGCTATTAGGCACTAATTGGAGCACTTCCCAGAGAGGATTGCTATGGTTAAGAAGATTAACTATTGTATCAACTAGTGTTCACAGTGGATACGATGGGGATTTTTTTCCACATTGGAATTTTTATATGTTTGCATATTGATTGGGACTTTTATACACTTACAAATTGTCTTTTGCATATAAGTTCACTGTACATATAGTTTGATGGTATTGTATATTTGCAAGTATTCATTTTATAGCACAGTTGTTGTTTGAGCACGTTGAGTATATATTGGTTTCCTATTTATTATTTAGTCACTGGGCAGGAGGGATACATTTGTCAGCCCATAGTGCATTGCAGTATATACACATTTGCGCAGAAATTTTATATGTTTGCGCTTACACATCTGTTCACCATTACACATTTGTGGTTTTGCTAGCAGCAGCCAGTCTAATTGATTAGTCCTCTGCACAGGTTACACTTACACAACCTCCGGCTTTTGGGCAGAGCCTACTGTGCTCATGCACTAGGGGTACCTTTGCCTATGGGCATGTTCACCAATTCCCAGGACCATGTGGGGACTGCGGTAATGTGCAGAGTCTAACATTAACACAGTTTCCTGACTTATAAATGAACTTTCACTGCGTGTAGCAATGACTCAGGGTTTCTCTGTTAAGTGGTTTCCTATAGCTCTACACACTGTGACGTCTACTTGTTGCATTCAGAGTGGCAGGCCAAGCTGCACCACCCACACCAGCCAGTGTTACCTCACTCCCAGTGACAGAATGAGATCCCGCTGGACACATAATGCAAATCTCATGCGTGTACTGTACTCTTCCTCACCCGTAGAGGCTAAGGGTCTCCTTAATGCTGGTCTTCTCCCACTGAATCGCTAGGGAAGGAACCCAAGCAAAGACTCCCTCACTCCCGGAGGACTCCTCACCTCACTCAGGTACCACGCCTATGACTGGTTGCTTTGTGTTATGAACGTGTACTTAGTTTGCCTTAGCAACGGCCTTGCTCTTCCTTAACATACTGCACTGACATGTTCTTCATACCTCTCTAGTGCTGTAAAGGCTCAGGTTATTTTGGGAAATGCCAGAACCAATATGCACCCCTTTAAATAACTTCAGACCAGGGGCGGACTGACCATTTGGAAACTCAGGGACTGCCCGAGGGCCGGGGGTCAGTAGGGGGCCCCATGAGATGCCCCATGGTACCTTTTTCATAGGCTTTTTTTAATTTGGGCAAGGACACAGGGGCCCCATGATCCCCTTCTGCCCGGGGGCCCCATGAGTTGTCAGTCCTCCCCTGCTTCAGACTAGGCTCAAGAAACAGGTAATGTAATTTTTACCGAAGAAACGTTAGCAATACAGTTCAGTATGAACAGTTCCATGTCCCTAACACTAATTACTATGGTTGATGGTCCAGGAATACCTTCTGCAGGTGATAGTCCATATAGGCAGAGTTCATTCCTGGTGATACTCTGGTACCCTCTATGGATGTAGCAGATTGCAGGACCGCCTTAGAGCTCGAATTCCAGAGTAAAAGTGTAGAAATCAGCTCCCTTGGTCTCAGCCTTTCCTCTATTTATATCACCAGTGGGCCGACAGAAGCTCGAAAAACCCTGCAAACCGAGCTTAGGCAGATTAATACATTCCACCTCCCAGCCTGGACCAGTCACTAACTCACTAAGCAGAACCCAACCTGTTTGCAAGCTGTACACCTGTGTTTTTAAAGCTACCAAGGATTTCATTGTGAGGGATGCTGTTTTTTGAGGATAATGGCAAGTAGCAATTTCCGTTCTGAACTGTTTTACTGAAGTAATGATTCTCAGCTAGACTCTCGGTTACTATAGAGTCCTATAGATACTATACTATGCAGCCACGTTACCCTAATTGAGCCACAGAGACATTGCTGTGAAGAGTCCACATTTGCGCACCTTTCATAATCTGTATTGTGCAGTATATGTATGCTCTCTGCTTATCTGACCCTGTTTACCGATTCCAACTGTTCACTTGATTAGTAAACTGCAAGTTACAGTTGCTCCTTGTCTCATCATTTGGCCGATAACTTATGGTGTTACACTTGGTATTTAAGAACAGGATCAGCTATGTCAGACAATGCTAGTAGGAGTGGTACAACAGCGGCATCCGACAGCACTACTCCAGAGGGAGGCAAGCAACCTATCTCCCTTGTGATAATTAACCCCTTATTCCTGGAAAGATGCCTGCCAAGTAGTAGCATAAACAGTGCAAAGGTAAGGGCTTTGAAATACACAGTATGGTGTCTATAATGCCGTGGCTGGAATACGAAATGCACAGAATGCAGGGGCAGAAGCTTGTAAAGCATTGGGTACAGGGTCATAAGTGTGTCATATGCAGAATGCTGGTTTTAGGCATATGTAATGCACATAGCACAAAGTTCAGGAGGGCAAATTCCACAGGTTCATAGACAGAGTACAGCAAAAAATGACTTCCCTCCCCAAATCACAATCCCACCCAAGTTTCTCCCCTACCGCTAGTTCAGATCCCCCATACTGATCTCCCCCCAGTACAAGTCCCTCCAGCAAAGACCCCCAATCAGGGATCTTGTCCCAATACAGCTGTCCTGCTCGGTACAGATCTTCCCTTCCAAGTACAGATCTCCCCCAAGTACAACTTTCCTCAAAGACAGATCTACCCTCTCCATGAAACACACCAATCAAACCAGGAATTTCCGAGAGAGGAATAGGCATCCCTTGGTCATGTCATCATGTGACTGGGGCCAAGCAGAAAGTAAAGCCAGCCTACCTTGGTCTGAACTGTTGTTGTCTATCTGACAGGCGGCAGGAGGGGAAACCATAATGTTTCAAATGTGAGGCCATTGTCAGCTATAGCTGCTGCATTGTGGACACTCTGTGGGGGTTTGGACCCCTCTTTATTTATCCTGTATTCACATACTGGAGAATTCATTACATTATCTCTGTATTGCAATAGTCAGTATGTATGGAACAATGGCTTTATGAAAGCTTATGGTAGTGTACAGAGAGTGCGGGAACCTAGACATCAAGGTGATAAATGCATTGTGCAAAGTACTCCTATGACTTTTGTACAAACCCCACACATTTTCCTCTCATATAGGCATCCTCTGCATCTGCACAGTAGCAGCCAGTGTGGACCTATAAAGGTATATATATATATCCTATATATAACAGGTTTTTTTTTCATGCAGCTTGATGGTAACCTATTACATGCAGTATATGGGTGTCATATCCAAAGAAAGGATCCCTGCTCCAGGTCTGCGTAGCAGGATCCATACAACATGCCAATTGCAGAGGTGTTCACCTGTCTTGCCTCTGGAAACAGCAACAATTGAAGAGAATGGCTGAACACTCAGCTAGGATATGATAATATATTAGATATTCTTACAAAAAGTATAAAGTATTAAGCAGAAATACATAAGCAGCTGTGTAGAAGAGGCAGATGGTCCTTGGGCTTCAGAAATAATGTGTACATCAGGACAGTGCTGAGATCATGGCTGTGGAAGTTCCATTTGCAGAATCAGCCTGACAGTTTAGAGGGCTTGTTGGAGGAGCCAGTGGCCATATGCAAAGAGGATTTTTGCATAAAAGAGATAACTTCATTACCCCAATAATGTTATGAATAAGCGCTATTAAGCATGAAACACGTTAACATCTCTCCTTTTTTTCCCCTCATCTTGTGTGCTATGAACTTTTATACTTGTTTGTAGGAATATCTAATACATTATCATGTCCTAGCAGAGTCTGCAGCCATTCTCTTCAATTATATATGGGTTTCCTGTTTAAAATGTGTAGTAATGCAGTGGGTTATATCCCTGACCTGGCACTCTCAATCTGACCCATATGCTCAGGCTTTACCCAAAATGGACTCCAAAATGTTTATAAAAGTTCCACTCATCTCATGATTCCATTGGACAGTTTGCCAAAAATTGGATATTTGGTAATCCTTCCATAACCTCGTTATGCATCCAATTTCAATCTTTTTTTATCCCCCATCTGTATACACAGATAATCAATATAATGCAGGGCTGGATCTAGCTTGTCTGATGTGGGGATGCAGAAAAAAAATGTCAGGGGGCAAAGGATGGGAGGTCAGCAGGCCAGAGGACAGGGGTCACTGCTGGCAGGGCAGAGGACAGGGGTCAATTCTGGCAGGGCAGAGGACAAGGGCACAGCTCCTTCTCCCATCCCTGCACTGCACACAGCCTGGGCAAAGTCAGCAGAGCTCCTTCTCCCCACGCAATGCGTAAATGAGATCAGTATAGTGTCAGTCAAGGATAGTATAGTGTTAGGCTAGGGCAGTATAATGTGAAACTAGGGCAGCAAAGTATCAGATTAGGGTGGTATTGTGTCTATTTAGGGCAGTATAGTGGCAGGTTAGGGTAGTATAGTTGCAGTAAAGTGGCAGGTTAGGCTTGGCTTTGGGAGGGGGGCACAATTAAAATATGAGGTTGTATAGCCCCCCTAGCAACCCCCTAGATCCAGCAAGGCTATAATGTTTCACAGATATATCTATGTACTATGCAAATAATTTGTTAATCGAACACTGTATTTTTCTATCAGTGTCTTCCATTTTTTGTCTATATATCCCCGTGTTTTTGTATGTTTATCTTTGTAAATGATAAAACAACAAAATAAAAAAAAATGTAAAATATCACATAATGGGGTTTATTAACTACAGACAAAATACTGTTCACCTATAAAGGGAATTTTCCCTAGAGCTTAGTGAATGAGGTCATGCTTTACTGACTTCCATCATCCAATCATGTGCAAGCAAAAATGCTATTTTTATTGTTCTTGACCATGATTGGGTATTCTTTGCAAAGTAAAATTTCACTACATTTACTAAGCTCTGGGGATTATTCCCTTGCAAAGTGCAACTTTCCTTGCAATGTGAACAGTTGATTTGCCTTTAGTAAATCAACCCACAAAGTATACATAAAGGTACACTTTAAAGGTCAAAGTAAAGTACAGATTTCTGAAAACTTGACATAATTATTGCCTGGTTACCAACAGCTAACTAATTTAAGGTGAATAGTTGCTGTTTTGGAAAATTGTTAGCTAATTAATACTGGTAACTATTCAATAGAGAAGATGGGACTTTCAGGGTGCATAGACATGAATACCACACATTAAAAGTTATATAATTTTTATTTCGTATGTTAGTAAAAAAACACAAGAAAGGAAAAAATACAGAAACATAAAAACAATTTCTGAGATTGGTATTCTTAGAATTGAAATTGTTTTTATGTTTCTGTATTTTTTCCTTTCTTGTGTTTTTTTACTAACATACGAAATAAAAATTATATAACTTTTAATGTGTGGTATTCATGTCTATGAACCCTGAAAGTCCCATCTTCTCTATTGAATATTTGCAATTTTAACCATTTGAATACCGGGCAATTTTACACCTTCCTGCCCAGGCCATTTTTCACGTTTCAGCGCACTCACACTTTGAATACAACACTGTACCCAAACGAAAATTTTATCATTTTCTTCACACAACTAGAGCTTTCTTTTGGTGGTATTTAATCACTGCTGGGGTTTTTATTTTTTGCTAAATTAACAAAAAAAGACCAAAAATTTTGAAAAAAAAACCACGTTTTTCTTTGTTTCTGTTATAAAAGTTTACAAATAAATAATTGTTCTTCATAAATTTAGGCTGAGATGTATTCTGCTACATGTCTTTGGTGAATATAACCCACATTAGGATGTATTATTTAGTTTGTAGGAAAGTTATAGAGTTCACAAACTATGGTGTAGATCTGAAAATTTATCAATCCTGAAGTACTGACAGCCAATCTAATTTCTTGAGGTCCAAGAATGTCAGAACAGTACAGATATTCCCCAAATGACCCCTTTTTGCAGAGTAGACAGTCCGACGTACTTCATAAGAGGAATGGCGAGTTTTTTGAAGTTGTGTTTTTTTGTCATAATTTTTCGGAAAATTTACAAATTAAAGAAATTATTTTCACTATTTTCTTTTTACATACTGTCACCAGTGCAGTACAGCGTCATCATATAACTGGCATGGCGGTGAACAGGGACACTGACTGGTGACAGTATGAAAAAAAAAATATATATATATTTTTTAAAATTTTTTTATTATTTTAAATTTTTTAAAAACTTTTTTAAGATTTTTTTTCATATTTTACTATGACCAAAGTAGTACAATGTTACCATAGTAACATTGTACTACTTTGGGGAAGTGATCAGTATTTTTTTTTTTTTTTTACACAATTTGCTTATAGCAAAGAATTACTTTGCTATAAGCAAGCATTTACCTGAATGAAATCGATTCATTCAGGTTTTTTTTTTGTGCTTAGCTGTGACTTGGCCACAGCTAATCACATGACATGTGCATGTGACCTGCTGTGACCATTCACAGCTAGGCACTAGTATAAAATGGATGGCATGAATGAAGCCATCCATTGTATACAACTGTCATGTGACCTGCTGTGATTGGTCACAGCAGGTCACATGGTACTGACAACGGGGGCGGTATTCAGATCTGTCATCGGCCGTGTCCGAGGTACGCGGCCGGTGACAGATCGCGGCGCTGCGTGGCTCTGCAACCGCACAAACTGCGCATGTGCGGGAGGATGCCAAATTGCGTACACCCGGAAAGCTAGAGCATTTTTTGCGGCGCCAAACGGCTATAGGCCGGGCGGCTAATGGTTAAGGGATGTGGTGCAATAATGATATCTGGTCACTCGCTCGCCACTTCACTGTTGCTAGTACTGGTAACCCTCAAGATAAGCTAATGCAGGAAATGCCCCTTCACTCTTTTTCACTGTATAAACATGCACACTTAGAATGGGTGTATTAACAAGAGGATCTTTCACAAGAATTTGAGTCTTGTCCCCGATACCTGTTAGTACCTTAAATTTCAATAAAATAATTCACATTTTAATTTAATTTAACAATAAGTGCCATTGTTGAATGGAATTGTTCCAACCTACTAATTAGTGCATCTGCTGCAAGAAAGTTGTGATACTGGGAATTTCCTGTCTATTGTTTGTGACATTCTGTATCCCATGTCAAGCACGGACTTGTAAATGCTTTATTGTATCTCTGCAGAATAAATCTTTGATGTTTAACAATTTTTGAAATTGATTTCTATTAAGAGAAGAACATGTGCAGAGACTATAGATAAGTGTAAGGCATAATGCATGATGCATTATTGCTCATTTGAATATATTTTGCAGTGTGTTCACATATAGTCATTTTGAAGAATTCCCATTTCTGTTCTGCAATCTTCAATAACAAAATTACCTCCCAGTTTAAGTCTTGAAGAGCAGCCCTCAGCCGATCAGGGCTCACAATCAATGGCTCTGAGCACTGAGTAATGTGTTCTGGTGGGTAGGCACAGTGAGCGAAATCACTGTACTAACATCGCATAGATAGTACCGATACACCTCATTTGTTTTTCTTCAGCTCGCTAGGTTGAACAAAAAAAAAATGAATGTGTGTATCAAGCTGTAGGCTAGGTTCACATACATGCAGCACAATTTTCCTGCTGGTTACAGTATGATTTCAAGGGGTAGTTGTTCAGTGATTCAGGTGTGATTCTGATGTGATTTGACAGTCAGTCTCTCCCTTTCTCTCCCATGGATAAGGGATGGGAGATAAGGAACAAAGCTAAGACTTGCAGAAAACATACTGGAATTGTTCCAAAGGTTCCAAATGTGAACTTATCCTTTACAGGCTTAGTTCATCTTTGCTATTACTTTGCAAAGGTAGTAAATGCAGCAACGTCAATTAAATGGTCAGTGTGCATGCAGATCATTGCATCTGTGATCAGTGTGTCAGAGGTGCAATGAACAAACTCTTGCAATGTTTTTCCCCCAAACCCCAAACAAAAAGGCTTAAACTACAGAGTGAGGATAGGAAGGAGGGATTGCCGGTACCCTATACATAGTCGTTCTGCTGTGGTGGCAGATGGGACTTGCAGTAATATAATGTATACGATCTCAGCTGTGTTAAATAACACAGCTGTGTGGGTAGAGTTTTGTTAAATTCAAATCATTACAACTTTTTGACAGACAAAATACCCCACAATTGAGAAAAAGGGGGTGGTTTGGTATTGGGGATAGTTGAAATAGCAAAAGCCAGATGTGAACCAGATGTGAACAAAAGTCTTCCTGGGTCATTAATCATAAGCCTTATCCAAGGGGACTATCAGTATTCAGCAGGGCCATAGGTTGGTCATCTCTTTCTGAACATACAGGAGAAAGGCCTGCTTTTCTGCTGTCTTGTGCTGGAGAATATACTGTAGCTGGAAAAAAATTAGGGTTCTGCTAATTGGGAATTACAGTCTAATATAGGATTTCAATCCACAAATAGAATAAACTGTTATCTGAATAGCATAAAATATGCAATCAAAATTAGAAAGGGGACTCCACAAACCCTAACTTAATAATCTGTAGTCACTAGGTATATAGAGAACTACCAGTTAAAAACCATAACATCTTTGTGGCTATTGCAAATACATCAGTAGATGCAAAACCCAATTCTTAAAAACTCCACATCCCATCCATAGCCATTCTTTATTACAAAAATATACTGTTAGAATCCTAAACCAAGCCCTTACTCCCATCCACATTGAGAAACCTGTTATTGCTTGGTCTACAGTAAACATATACTTAAACATATACTGTAACTATTTCTAACAATGGCTGCCTTTATGTGACGCACAATGTTCAATCTCAGTTGGAAACGTTCAAGGGCCATATTCACAAGGAGTTATTCTTGAACATCTATATGTAAAATATCATCCCAATTCAGATTAGTTCCATATCTTCAAGGAGAGGACATTGTACTCGTACATAATAATTAATATAGCAAGTGAGAGCAGCACTAGTTCTGATTGTACTGTGATTCAATACAAATCAATATTATTTATATACTATATATTTTTTTATGCAAACCAAACCAAAATGTAACTAAAAAAACAAATAAATACAATACAATATAATCACAAGTGACATATGCATTTCAATAACTTCTATTTGTGTGTCAATCTCATAAGTCAATTTTTTTTCAACAAACACCCAAAAGTTCATAAGTGCTCTTTCTCAATAAAAGTGCCTTGTGCAGAAAACTGTGCATAAAGAGGACAAATTCAGAGTCCTATATTAAATCTGTGTTTCAATTCTGTCATGCAATCCACCACCAGCCAGTAATCCCCACCACCATATGCTCCAGATCACTCACTAGCCAGAGTTATTGGTACCTTTCAAAAACAAAGCACACTCATATAAAAAACAGAGACCTCCTATGGATCCTCAGGCAGCCTTCACAGCACAGCACCTCTGCAAGCTATCTCATATAGAATGTGCTCATCTCATAGCAATCAATGAAGGAAGAAGAAAATGACCTTCATGGCGCAAAATTGTTTATTTATTGTGAAAAATAAAGTTGCACCAAACACTTTAAAAAGCGTGAGAACCAACACTAGTATAAAGCACATTCATCTGGTGTGTGTTTCCCCACCTCTGTGTCTAGTGGCTGCAACCGCTGGATCGGATCCTGGGCTCGCTGGTGAGAATGGTAAGCCTGGGAATCCCCGGTGAGTGGCAGGAGGGGGGGTCCCCTCCTGTTGCTTCTAAAAGTGATCCAGTGGCTAATCAGACGCTTGGATCAATTTTATGAGAAAGGGAAACAAGTGCTAGTAAAAAAAATACTTGGGTTATGGCTGATGGCTTCAGCTATAATCATGGTATACCACTTTAAAAACACTATATATATATATATATATATTTATATATACATATATATACAGGTGAAACTAGAAAAATTAGAATATCATGCAAAAGTTCATTTATTTCAGTAATGCAACTTAAAAGGTGAAACTAATATATGAGATAGACTCATTACATGCAAAGCAAGATAGTTCAAGCCGTGATTTGTCATAATTGTGATGATTATGGCTTACAGCTCATGAAAACCCCAAATCCACAATCTCAGAAAATTAGAATATTGTGAAAGGGTGCAATATTCTCGGCTCAAAGTGTCCCACTCTAATCAACTTATTAAGACATAACACCTGCAAAGGGTTCCTGAGCCTTTAACCTCCCTGGCGGTATGATTATTTCAGATTTTTGGTGCTGAAAGCGGTACCATTTTTTTGCATGGAAATATGTATTTTTTTTATTGTAGGCTGTAATTTTTAGGAAAAACTCACTGAAATCTGTCCGAACAAGAGTCTAGTAAACATCCCAGGTATGATAAAATTTGAAACACAAAATCATAAATTATAATTTAATAAATAATCATAAAAATAATATAAAAATAATAAAAAATTTAATTCAATAATGTAATCAAACCAAAAACACTGAAATGTGAAATAGAGCGCCAAGTTCGCACATTGCTGAGCTCAGTCACAAAATCGTTTTCAGTTTCTGATGACGAATTTCCCCCACGAATCATTATCACTCAATTCTGCAAGTGGTTCTGATTTACTATCGCTGTTCTCTAGCTGATCTAAACCGCTTTTGACCTAAAGGGACACTTTTTGGACGCCATGGACATTTCTCAGTTTCCAGACAGAAATAACAGACAAAATGCAGGCAGGGCGCAGGACAAAGCACTAGGGACAATATGTATGTGAAATAGGTTGAAACAGCAATGTTTTACTGTGTAAAATGTAAAAAAAAAAAAATGACATTTTTTAAAATTTTTAAATTTCCCGGCGGCGGCGGCGGCGCCCGTACGTCCCGACGTCACAGGGACAGGACACAGAAGCCGGATGCCGGCATCGGCCGGAGGAGATGGCCGGGGACGCTGCAGGGGACACATCGTGGGAGCGCAGGGTAAGGTAAGTGAAGAACACTTGCCGGAGCAGTGCCTCAGGGTAAGCCCGAGTGTAGCTCGGGGTTACCGCTTTTGGTACTGAAATGTTACCCCGAGCTACACTCGGGAATACCGTCAGGGAGGTTAAAAGGTCTCTCAGTCTGGTTCAGTAGGAATCACAATAATGGGAAAGACTGCTGACCTGACAGTTGTGCAGAAAACCATCATTGACACCCTCCATAAGGAGGGAAAGCCTCAAAAGGTAATTGCAAAAGAAGTTGGATGTTCCCAAAGTGCTGTATCAAAGCACATTAATAGGCAGTTATGTGGAATGGAAAAGTATGGAAGAAAAAGGTGCACAAGCAGCAGGGATGACCGCAGCCTGGAGAGGATTGTCAGGAAAAGGCCATTCAAAAGTGTTGGGGACTTTCACAAGGAGTGGGCTGAGGCTGGAGTTAGTGCATCAAGAGCCACCACACACAGACGGACATGGGCTTCAAATGTTGTATTCCTCTTGTCAAGCCGCTCCTGAACAACAAACGTCAGAAGCGTCTTACCTGAGCTAAAGAAAAACAGACCTGGTCTGTTGCTCAGTGGTCCAAAGTCCTCTTTTCTGAAGAGAGCAACTTTTGCATCTCATTTGGAAACCAAGGACCCAGAGTATGGAGGAAGAATGGAGAGGCACACACTGCAAGATGCTTGAAGTCCAGTGTGAATTGATTTGGGGAGCCATGTCATCTGTTGGTGTTGGTCCACTGTGCTTCATTAAGTCCAGGGTCAACGTAGCCGTCTACACTTCATGCTTCCTTCCACACAAGAGCTTTATGGAGATGCTGACTTAATTTTCCAGCAGGACGTGGCACCTGCCCACACTGCCAAAAGCACCAAAACCTGGTTCAATGACCGTGGGATTACTGTGCTTGATTGGCCAGCAAACTCACCTGACCTGAACCCCATAGAAAATCTATGCTGAAGGCCGCTATTGAAGCATCCTGGTCTTCCATAACACCTCAGCAGTGCCACAGGCTGATAGCTTCCATGCCACGCCGCATTGAGGCAGTAATTGCTGCACAAGTGGCCCAAACCAAGTACTGAGTACATATGCATGCTTATACTTTTCAGAGGTCTGATATTGTTCTATGTACAATCCTTGTTTTATTGATTGCATGTAATATTCTAATTTTCTGAGATTGTGCATTTGGGGTTTTCATGAGCTGTAAGCCATAATCATAATTATGACAAATCACGGCTTGGACTATCTTGCTTTGCATGTAATGAGTCTATCTCATATATTTGTTTCACCTTTTAAGTTGCATTACCAAAATAAATTAACTTTTGCACGATATTCTAATTTTTCGAGGTTCACCTGTATTGTGTGTGTGTGTGTGTGTGTATTGCAGTCTTTAAATGGTTAAAAAAAATAAAACTGGCACACAGACTCTTATGAAGAGGTCTGTGTGCTTTTCTTTTCTAAAGAAGATAGCAATGATTGCCATTTGTCAGCAATTTAAACTGTATGATTTCTTTTCTTTATAAATGTCATTTTTGCTGTAGCACATTCTACAGCATAAATGAAAAATTGTGTATAGTCCCCTTCAAACTACATATCAGACCCTTTGGGGTTTATTTACTAAAGCTGGAGAGTCCAAAATCAGACTCCCTTCTGCATAGAAACCAATCAGCTTCCAGGTTTCATTGCCAAAGCTTCATTGAACAAGCTGAGGTTAGAAGCTGATTGGTTTCTATGCAGAAGGGAGTCTGATTTTGGACTCTCCAGTTTTAGTAAATAAACCCCTTTGAGTCTGGAATAGGTTTTAAGGGGGTACCTCACACAAAAGGGGGGTCTCCCTAAAAATCCACATACTAGACCCTTAATCTGAGCATACTGCCTGGCTTGCCATGAAAGGGTTGAATCAGTGTGTGCCCCCTCCGCCTCCTGAGGCATATCAGGTCACATGCACTCAACATGAGGATAACTTGCCAGGGGGGTCCCATGCTGATGAGGTCAAGGGCCTTTTCCCCACAACCCCTGGCCAGTGGTTGTGAGGGTCTGAATCAAGTGGTTGGTCCACTAGCCCAGCACATGCTGTATGTGCAGTCTAATCCACTTATGTACTGTGTGACAGTGCAGTCACTCCATGCTCCAGCTGGTTGCCTTTGCAATACTCATGAAGCATTGCTGTGAGCAGGGGCGGACTGACCATTTGGAAACTCGGGCACTGCCCGAGGGCCCGGGGTCAGTAGGGGGCCCCATGAGATGCCCCTGGTACCTTTTTCATAGGCCTTTTTGAGTTTGGGCAAGGACACAGAGGCCCCATGATCCCCTATTGCCCGGGGGTCCCATCAGTCCGCCCCTGGCTGTGAGCATCACAGAAAGTCAGTAAACTTTCACATCAGAGTCCGCTTCCACAGGACCTCCCTTTAGAACAGTGTCGCTCCTTCACAGAAGATGCCCCCTTCACATCAGAAACTCCTTATTTACATTAGGTGTCCTCAGAGCCTCCTCCATATTAAAGCTCCCTCACATCAGTGTCCTCAGATTATCCTTACATCAGTGTCCACAAAGCTTCCGCACATCAGGGTCCACACAGCCCTTCTTACATCAGTGTCCTCAGAGCCCTCTTCACATCAAAGCTCCCTCACATCAGTGTCCTCAGAACTCTCTTCACATCAGAGCTCCCTCACATCAGTGTCCCCAGAGCCTTCTTCACATCAATGCTCCCTCACACCAGTGTCCTCAGAGCCTTCTTCTATTAGAGCTCCCTCACATCAGTGTCCTCAGAGCTCTCTTCACACCAGAGCTCCCTCACATCAATGTCCTCAGAGCACCCTCACATTAGAGCTCTTTCACAATAGTGTCCCGTACATCAGGTCTTCTGTTTTTTAGTATATAGTGAGAAAATCTCCTTAGCAGAAACACAAGTAGCCATAAAACAATACACACACAACCAAGGTTCTAACCCTTCTCCACATTTCCAAGGCAAAACAAAAACATCTGTATATACAGTGAATATTTCTTGCCTAATTTTGGAGTTAAGGGTACATTGCAGTACTACAAAAAGTGCACACAGGCCTGCAGGTAGATAGGCATTCCACTGTACTTTACTTTTACTTTACATATACTGTATGTCCAGCATTTCCAAAAAGTCTGAGGTAGAGAAGCATTGTCTTGTGACAGTGTTTACCATAGCACTCAAATAGGGGATAAGTCTCATATGGGGTCTGCAATTTTTACCACTATTGTTCAGAGGAAGGCAAGGGAGACAAATGGAGCATGCATGTCACAAAATATTCAAGCTGACTAGTGTAATTATGAATCTAGGCTGTTTCACAGCAAATATACAGAACTGTGTAGGACATGTTGTTCTATGGGATTCCACTTAGAACAAAAAGTAACTTTGCAAAATAATTTGTTCACATATATTGTAAAGTGCTGAGCAAACGGTTGGCACTATATAAATCCTGTATAATATTAATAATAATAATAATATATTAAGTATAACCATGGAGCAGAAAATCTAGTTCATCATTACATTTTACACCTAGAGGTATCAACCTCTGCCTTTACTGAATATCACTTCTGTCAAGGGAAGCATCCACAAGCCATTAGTCTTAGGGGCCCATAACAAAATCTTTATAGGTTCCCTGGCTCTCCAACATTTCAAACTGAATTCCAGTTTATAAACTTTAACTGTTTTCATATCTGGCATTCAGGCCTCATTCACACCATACGTGCAGAAAAACTGATGTAAACTGACGCGCAGATTTCACTTGCAGAGACATCAGTTTACATCAGGTTACATCAGTTTTCATGCATGCTTTTTTTACACTGCAGATTCCTGTTCAGAAAAAATCTGCATGTGATACTAGTATTGTGGTATGAACAGGGCACATAGAGAACAATTGATATTGTTGTGCCTTTGCAGAACGCGTGCAGAAAAAATGACATCTCTGCACCATGGTGTTAACGTGCCCTCAATGTGCTTGAGTAATTAATACACTTTCATTTTATTTAAAAATACATTTCATTCACTTGATGGCTGATTATTTCAGTTGCATCAGGTGCATCAAAACAATTGCAACCATTCTGTTTCTGAGCCTTTTCATAGTTACATTATCTGCCAGGGTTCTACTTTACTAGACTTGTACCTTCACCTACATAACAAAAAGCCTGGGTAATTCAAAGTCAAGGAAATTGGTTAAAATGCACAAAAAACCTCATGTCAAACCAATTAGTAGATCCAGATCCAGATAAAGGTATAAAGAAATGTTGACTTTCCTGTAAAAATCAAGCTTATGCAGGCCATAGACGGGTTGTTTATCGGCCGAATTTTCGTCCGCATGAAAAATTGGGCGATATTCACGCCATTAGTGGGGCAATGCCGTCGGCCATTTTTCGTGGATCTTCTCGTTTCTTTTTATCGGTCATGCTGGAAAATCCCCGAAAAACGGCCGTTTTTCGTAGACATTGGTGGCAGCATCGGCAACGACCGATTTTCCGTTTATCGGCCGACAATTCAGCCGAAAAACGGCCCGTCTATGGCCTGCATTAGAGCCCCTTTCTCTTACCTCCTGAGCCCCTGTGAAGGTCAATGAGGCCATTCCTTCACTTAAAGGACTAGAATGTGAGCTGCATGTAACTTTGACTGTCTATATCTTTGGATCCACTTATTTGATATGAAATGTAAATTTCAATTAAGGTAATGTCTTTTTTTAATCATTTGTTTTGATTGAATTCCCCAGATCTATGACATAAATTATAGGATGAATTGGCTTTAAACCATAGCCAAACTTTTCTTTTAGTTTTGAATTAGAATGGGGGGAGGGTTAGAACCCCTGCCAGATATGTATTGGTTATATAATGGTAAAAAAGAGGGGATCTGGAATGCTTGGTATGTTGTGCTGCATAGTGAAAGGTACTTGGAGATTAGTTAGCAGCTTTTTAGTCCGAAGGACCCTTTAGAGCAGGCCTTGTGGAATTGTGAAAGAAAATTTAAAAATAAAAACACCACTCCACTGGTTAAAGTTTAAAATAAGTTTTATTTGTACTTTTACAAAGTGAACCAATGCTGTTTAGGGTCTGTAAGGGTTCCCCTTTCAACAAGGCTGAAAAAACAAAGGATTAGGTTCTGGACTTGGCTGAGAACAGTTGTTATGGATTTTGTATTCCCAGTTACAGCTCAAGTTCAACAGCTGAGCAGCTCAGGTATTTACTGCTGTTTTTATCCCCACAAGGGAGATTCACCATATTTACTTGTCCTAGTGACCATTGTCATCAAGACAGAAACTGATGTGAGTTCCAAAACTGGACAGCAAAACATTATGCAAACTAAGGCAAGTGATACATTGTGCAATAACAGTCAGTGTTGATAGGGGATTTCCTCCCACAGTGCTATTGTGTTCTGTTGGCAGGGGAGTCTTCTCCTCCCAAAAATACAATGATCAATTGTATTTTGCAAAACACAATGATCATTGCTGGTGGCTATAGCTACCAGCAGTGACTGCACAAAAAAAAAAAAACCTGACAGGCTGGTTTTTACTAAAGTTGATCAATAGACCGATTTCAGTACAACCAGCCTGCCTATAGATGGATTAAAATTTGGCTGGTTCCTTTTGAACAGTTAAAATTTCAATACGCCTATGGCCAACTTAACAATGTTCTAACTAGTCCCTGCTCTGTCCAAAACAGAAAAGTTTTTTTTTTATAGATATACCTTAAGTAAATTTTCCAAATTCATTCTCCTAGCACATAGGGCCAAATTTCAGTTAACTTCATTGAAGAGGTAAAATGT
The DNA here is from genome assembly GCF_062004578.1 of Staurois parvus. Taxonomy (NCBI): domain Eukaryota; kingdom Metazoa; phylum Chordata; class Amphibia; order Anura; family Ranidae; genus Staurois; species Staurois parvus. The sequence goes on along the minus strand of NW_028318031.1, from coordinate 4,657,481 downwards.
GCATAATGTTTATAAATAATGCTAATTAGGTCTGTTTAATTCTTCAAATTCAGCATCTCATAAATAATACGGTAGTCAAAGAACAGTGCAAAAGATTTAGACAACAATAAAGATGAAATAAGGATAATGCTGTATCCTTTCAAACCCCTGAAGACCAAGAATTTTGTTTGGCAGCAACAGTCACAGATAACTGGCTCTTCTAGAAATTTATGATATGTGCTGCAGGTCTCTCAGCTACCAAAAACCGTACACAGTGCCCTGCTTCCAGGGGACAATTCTACACAGTCCTGGGTGTGACAATGCCCTGGGCCAGGTCAAACCAAACTGAGCTAGTAACGAACCCTGTGTCACCCTGTAGACAAAATATTAATAAATCAATTTAAATTGAACTGCAGCAAAGATTAAACAGGTTAAAAGGGCTATTACATATAAGAATAGGTAAATGGGTATTACTTTCTAAGTCTGTATGATATAGCTATTACATTAGAAATAAATTGAAAACTGATATCCCAGACAGACAAGAAATTCCATTAAACAAGGAAACGCATATCCAGTAACAGTTCTGGAGTAAAAGCCATATATGATACACAACATATATATATATATATATATATATATTATCATAGGGGATTTTCCAGTAATCACATATCAAGTTTAAAAGAGGAAGTAAGCTGTGTAATAAGACATAAAAAGGGAAAGGCAATATGTGCATATAAAACTACAAATACAGATGAATTAAGATAAAAAAAAACTAAATGTGAACACGCATTATAAACATAATAACTCATTATGTGTGTTTCCACCTCCACTCTGTTTATTTATTCCAAATCTTCATCAATATGTATACGTTATGCAGTTTGTAGAGTAGTATTCACACTTAAGTGCAGCAAAACAAAGTACCAGCAATAATTAATAATAAAGAGAATGTATAAACGCAAGTAAATCACAATTTCAACATTCAACTGACACAGTATAAATTCTAATTAATGAAATGGTTCCTTAATAGGAAAAAAAAACAAAAAAACTAAATTAAAGTATTGGTAATTTTGCAGTCTTACCCGTAGTAGAATCCGAAAATGATGTCTGAGCCCAAAACCATATAATTGTTAATAATATTAACTTTTTATGCTTTTTCTTCATTCTGTCCCCTCGGTTCCAGCTCTGTATTAAAGAAGCCCAAGAACTGCTCAGCAGGTGGAAATGTATCCCACAATGGGACTGATGCTATGCAAACTGCCGTTTGGCTTGTAAGTAATACTACCTGAAGGTGTGAGAGGAGGAGGGGATTTTGCTGCCCATTGTGACCTGACTACACTACAATTTACAATACTTATAAGGAACCACTGTCACTGCATACTATAATTATATAAAACAATTTACAATATAGTAGGGACATTCAGTACAAAATATTCCCATTGATTCAAGTTTGTGGATGACATTACTCAAATGTATCTAGACATGTACTGGGACAGGTAACAAACAAATGTGTTTCAGATTGTTAATACATTACAGGTGCATCATTTTCAGATTTTATTTTTTTTATGCAGTCAAACATTTCTGATTACCTACACATATCTGTGACCAGATATATATTGTATTTATATACTGTATATGGAACGAATCCTGTAATCACCCACTTACTTTTCATCTGTTTACCTCCATTTTACAGATTTGTCAGTTAATGACACATTGAGGTTAAATTATTTTAGACCGTTCACAAAGTAAATGGTGAGGCTAAGTGATTTTCACTTTAAAATAGAAGTAAGAATATCTAAAAAAAAAAATGGATGTTTGTTTGCAAATGATAAGAAATTTAGGCTCCATACACACTAGGATTTCTTTAAGCTAAAAAAAAATGCTGGGAAAAATGCTGGATAAAAACCGCTGGTAATCGCATTTTTTTTTTAGTTTTTTAGCAGCATTTTAGTAGCGTTCAGAAGCATTTAGGAGCATTTAGGAGTGTTAGCATTTCCTACACAATTGGTAAATCCATTGAGTCATATTGAGGGGTTTCACATGATCTTCTCTTTATTTACAGATTATGAACAGCAAGTAAGTTCTAACAATCATGAAACAATCTATAGTTATAATTTTTTCTTCTCTGGGCCTGTTATTTTATACTCCCCATACAAACACTTATCATACAGAACCAAAACTAAATTACCAAGGCTTACAAATATTATAATACTAGTAAGATCATGTTCATACTTACAGAAGTTGAACAAAAAAAAGGGCAAAGCCCCTCTAGGGGATAGAAATATAGAACATACTGTATGCTTGTTGAACCTCACTTAGAATATTGTGCAGCAACAAACATATGATGTATAGAGCACAACGGTCTGATGTATGTAACTTACAAAACATGATGTTCGAAATTTGGAGGTACAGCATTTGTAATATTCAATGTAGTGTACAAAACCCTGCAGTCATAGTTCATATTCCTAAAGATAAGGTTAAACTTTTTTGTAAGAAGAGAAAAAA